>NC_046157.1:26264560-26372060 GCF_011064425.1 Rattus rattus
TGTTAGAGATATGCATAATTTGATCAGTAGATGGGTAAAGTTGGAAAGACCTTCCATGTGGCAATTTCTGAGAGTAAAAAAGACAGAACCTTGGCCATGCTTTGCAAAACAAGAATATTTAAGGTAAAAGCATGGGAGGCAGAAACCTCAGGGGACATTAAGTAAGGGAGAGAAGCAGAAAGGGTAAAGGAAAAGATGAATGACACCAGGTCAGTCTCAGACACAAAGTCAGGTGAGAAGGCAGAGGACTACTGAAATTGCTGAAATGACCAGAGAAGCTGAAACCCTTCCTTTCCACTTCCATTGAGTCATGAGTCATTCACAACCTACACTTTAATCTCCCTTCCTTGTTTACACTTTTCCTTCTCCTTAGTCACTCTTTTTAACTCATCCTGCCCTGGATGATTCTCAAGGCAGTGGGAGGGGCAATTTGTTGTTTTGAATCTATGATATATGTTTCTGCAGAGTGCAATCTTCAGTCTTCTTCAGAGTGCCCATATCTTTCTCTTGTTAATATTGGCCAAATCACACAGAATGACTCTGATGAGTTATTTAGCAAAACATCATGGAAAAACCAAACAAATGAGTAGTTCTTTGGCTTTTTCCTCTACCTTACCAGAGATACCTTTCCTCCCAGGAATGAATGAGGAAGAACAAAAAATAAAGATGAAGTTCTTTTGTTGTTCTAGGTAGATAAAGACTGTAGCGCAATTAGATACTGTAGTTAGGTGTCCCTTCATGTTTATCTTTTTCAATTGTTATGTATTTTTATGATGGTGGGTGTTCTGTGTGCATGTGTGTCTGTTTACCTGCGTGGTTCTGGTGCTGTAGTCAGAAGAGGATGGATCGACTCTGCTGGTCGCCAAACCACTAAAGCTCTTGGGAACTGACCCTGGATTCCCCAGAAGAGCAACAAAAGCTCCTCAATATTTTAGGAATCACCTCCATCCCCAAGATGGTCTCCCTTTTTATACACATACCACAGTGACAGAGTTCTACAGGTGTTATGCTCTACCCAACTCCATTGAATTTCCAGTCACGGCCTTCAGAGTCTCTTCCGAAGGAATAGTAAACCTTCCTTATAGTTACATGAAAAGAAATATATGATTATGTTTGTTTTGGAAACTTTGCTTCTAAAAATCAGGTTGTTCTGACTTCCCATATTCTTCTTCCCAGCACTCCACTTAAGCCTTTTACACAACAGTGGCTTGCCCTGCAGCCATATGCTGAGGGTATTTCTATTTTCCTCCATCGGTGCTGTTCTGCCTTTCAATTCTGTTTCTTCTCACCTGTGTGCCCCATCCATTCTGACGGTGTGTGTATCCGCAGGAGGAGGGTGGTGCCTGATCGTCCTCCTACCTTTTCTTCTATGGATGTTGATTACTTCTCCATTTTATATCCCCACTTCATTTCCACATGTTTTCTGTCCTCCTACTCAGTGTCAAGGAAAAAAAAAAAAAAACCAACCCAGAGAGTTTTAATATGTTAAAAAAATCCTTTTGAATGATACATCTCTGTCACTTTGCTCTCTTTTAAATTATAAACTAAAATAAAAATTGGCATATTGATAAAAGCTTTCAAGGCTGCTGCCTGCTGTTTCCTGGTGATTAGGTGTGAGAGGGTGGCCTTTCTCAGTTCAGATAAAAAATATGCAAATGATGATATTTAAATTGACAGTGTAGTGGGAGAGGGAGCTACATATTTATTCTTTTTTCCTCCTACTCCTTTTCTTTTTCTTGGATTCCTAGGGAATATTTTATAACTGTGGTGGAGGAACTGAAGATAAAGGAAAATTCACACTTACCTGGCCTCCACTAATCCTCCGTGGAAGGAAAACATTTCTGCCCTAGGTTCAAGCATTCTCAATTGCTTTCCTTTCCTTTGTGGCTTTTCTCCACAGTCATAGGATGGGGTGCTGACATATGTTTTTGATATGTGCTATGACCTAACCTTGATATTGAACTTCTAAACTTCTTTGATCCATCAAGTAATCTTCCTAAGAGTTACCTTCCTATCAATACATTGTGCAACTGAAATAAGGTGTTAGATGGCTTCCGATGTCCTGTGCTAGAAAGTGGAGTGGCAGGGCTAGGTCTGTTTGATTTTGAATTATGTATGACTGTTACCACCAAGAGCCAGATGTGCCTAGGGAAGATTCTAAAGAGTGACCGTCATCTGTATGTGAGCTGGTGTCTGAGCCCAGCTGAAGTTGTCAGGGCTGTTTTAGTGACTGTCAGGACCCACACAGATGCTGTGAAAAAAGCACACAAATATAACACAGAAAACAAAGGGAATAGGAAGCAGACACGCACAGAGACATGACCTGACACGCACAGAGACATGACCTGACACGCACAGAGACACCTTCCCCACACTGTAAATATGCCTTAACTTTATACTTTCATCCTGTCCTCTGCTATATTTGCATTCACACAGTCAATTTAATTTGAAACCTAATATACTGATGCAGCCAGAAGTTTAAAAGGATCGATGGACAGACAGACAATAAACCAAGAATTGGGGTTTTCTGATGTAAGTAAGGTCTAAGAACTGTGAAGTCATAAATGCTGTGAATGTTTTGAAACTCTCGTATAGTGTAGAGCATTGGTGCAGTTGAGTACGGACCATGGCTGGATGTGCATGTAGGTATGTGGATTTTTCTGTGTGTATCTAGAATTGTGTTTCTCTCCTACAAAAATCAGTAGAAGGAAGTACTGGAAAACTGGAATAGATAAAAATTTCCAGCAATATCCACATTTGTTGAAAGACAGACAACTGAATTATTCAAATTCTATGTTTCTATTTAAGCAAGAATTTAGGCTAAAGTGGTACTGACTTCGACTCCAAGAAAATTTCAGCTCTAGAGAATCAGCAACTGGATCCCACAGGAACCATACATTACCCTGGAAGGATGTAGAGGCTGAGGAACATGAGAAACTGTTCTCTAGGAATGAATCCTGATTGCCCTTCTCCACATAAAATGTTCCAAAACCAAAAATTTTAATTTAACTTATTATTTTTTAACTTACTCACATTACATTCAGCTCACTGCCCCCTCCCAGTCACTCCCTTCCACAATCTTTCCTCCATTACCTCCCTTTCTCCTCTGAGAGGATGGGGGTCCTCTAAGTATCCCCTCCCACCCTGGCACATCAAGTCTCTGCAAGGCTAGGTGCTTCCCCCCCCCCATTGAACCAGACGAGGCAGCCCAGCTAGTAGAATATATCCCACATATAGGCAGCAGCACTTGGGATAGTCCCTCCTCTGGTTCTTTGGGAATCACATGAAAGCCAACCTGCCCATCTGGTATATATAAGTAGGGAGGCCTCAGTCCAGCTTGTGTATGCTCTTTTGTTGGTAGTTCAGACTCTGAGAGCCCTAAGGGTCCAGGTTAATTAAGTCTGTGTCTTCCTGTGGAATTCCTATCCCCTTCACTAAAACCCAAAACTCTTAAACACAGTAAGGCATTGAAAGTAGAAAAATAAATTCTACATCTAATCTAACATTATGGGACACATTCTAAAATACAGGTGAACTACAGACAGCATATAAAATTACCTGGTGTATAATGTAAATGTGAATCATAAGCAAATTTGTGTTTAGATGTAGATGTCTTTATTATATAGCTTATTGTATGTAAACACTGTCAAGCACTTATGCAAATAACCCCAAATTAAAAAATGTATGGAGAAAACAATCTAGTTCCAAGTATTTCACATAAGTGTTATTCCATTGTAGGATCTAGTTTTCTAGTTTGTGGTATCCGTTTTAGATTAAATATTTAATGAAAACACTAGGGAAGGCAATAGGAAAAAGAATGTAGAGTAGCTGAAGGAAATGGTACATGGTTTGGGGCACATAGCTGAAAACAATGTAACACGACTACCTCTGATGGTGCTTTAAGAGCCACGTTGCCATTTAAATTTCACGGCTTAATGATGCCACAAAGTCAATGACATTGTCTTTTGTAATCTCCTCTCTTGCTTTATTTCAGTCCTTCAACTAGAGACAACGTAGTCTACCTCTGTAGTTTAAAAAATATCTGAGTAGGATTGGCCATCCGTGTCTTTCATTTTAGCATATGGGAGAGATGGAACAAGGAGGAGACAGGATCTATGGAGAGCTGGCACCATGCCTATTGTGAAGACCATGGGAACCCCAGGAGCTCTCTAGAGACAACATGTCTCTTTATTCTTTTATCAAAGAGAATTCATCATGTTGAAAATCTAAACTCCTTTAGTAAGAGAGAGACCTGGTGGCTTTTTCTTTTTCTTTTGGTGTCTCATCACTTGTTATTGTTTGATCTGTGAGTCTTTTGAGAGGAAGACAGACTAGGAACCTAATGCCATTCCACCACAGCTCCCTCCTTTTCCCTTTCAACCCCTACCCCTCCCACTATCCTCAGTGAGAGGAATGAGAATCAGATCATGTGGTGTGACAGTATAATTCAGCAAGCTTTATTTGAGAGAAAAAGAAGCAAGCACTGGGTAAGACGTGTAGGTTCATGTCATAGGACTTAGTTTTTCGGCGAGACACCAATGTAAAGTTATGTAGAATATGTTCTGATCAAGAATCCACTCAATTAAATTCCGTTGAGGGTCCTAATGGCAGGCAATCACCTAAGGGCTTCAATAGTAATCAGCTCTCAAGGCTGCTAAGATGTTTGGTTCCCTTAAATTCATGTGGGCTCAGCATACTCATAGCATTTGTAGGAAGGCATCTCTCTAACTAAACTTTCTAAGAGCTAGTAACCTCCTTGTAACCATGTCTCCCTTCATGGAATGTACTAAAGGGTAAGAAGGCTCTCCCTGTCCCCTCCTTAGCCATAATTAGTTCCCACTTTGCACAGCTAATGATGTTTATTCTCACAACTGCAATGCTGCAATTTAATTCCGGCACTAGACACTCAGAGTTATTAACAGACTGTATAAGTTGAAGGACATGTTTAAAACCAGGGATGCCTTCATTTTAAATATCTATCAAGAGTCTCACCATGACTTCTGGTTTCTGCCTGCATCCGGAGCTGAAATTCAGGCCCCAGGAGCACTGTCATGCCTGAGAGCAGAGGAAAGACCAACTCTTCTGCTCTAAGCATTCTGCCTGGAGGCCTCAAGACACACAAACCCAGGAAGAGTCCCTGACAGGACTCTTCTGTTTTTTGCCTGCACCCGGAGCTGACCTGGTCTCACAGCACTCTGTACCAAGATCCAACTGACAGAAAACAGGTCTACAGGAGTGCTGACACACAGGCTTACAGAGGGTCAAGCCACTGTCAGACAGCAAGACCAACAAATACTAGAGATAAGCAGATGGTGAGAGGCAAAGGCAAGATTCTAAGCAACAGAACCAAGGCTACTTGGCATCATCAGAACCCAGTTCCCCCACCACAGCAAGCCCTGGATACCCCAACACTGGAGAAAGCAAAATCTGAATTTAAAATCACAACACAAGATAATGCTAGATGACTTTAAGAATGACATAAATATCTCCCTTAAAGAAATACAGGACAATACAGATAAACAGATAGAAGCCCTTAAAGAGGAAACACAAAAATCCCTTAAAGAATTATAGGAAAATGCAACCAAACACGTGAAGGAATTGAACAAAATCATCCAGGATCTAAAAATGGAAATAGAAACAAAAAAGGAATCACAAATGAAGAAAACCCTGGAGATAGAAAACCTAGGAAAGGGATCAGGAATCATATTCACAAGCATTATTAACAGAATGCAAGAGATAGAAGAGAAAATCTCAGGGGCAGAAGATACCATAGGAAAAAAATGATACAACAGTAAATGACAACACCCAGTAAATCTAAGCCACAATGAGAAGATCAAACCTAGGAATAATAGGTATAGAAGAGAGTGAAGACTCCCAACTTAAAGGGTCAGTAAATATCTTCAACAAAATTATAGAAGACAATTTCCCTAACCTAAAGAAAGAGATGCCCATAAACATTAAAGAAGCCTACAGAACTCCAAATAGACTGGACCAGAAAAGAAATTTCTCCTGTCACATACTAATCAAAACACCAAATGCACAGAACAAAGAAAGAATACTAAAAGCAGTAAGGGGAAAGGGTCAAGTAACATATACAGGAAGACCTATCAGAATTACACTAGACTTCTCACCAGAGACTATGAAAGCCGGAAGATCCTGGGCAGATGTCATAAAGCCCCTCAGAGAACACACGCACCAGCCCACACTACTATATCCAGCAAAACTCTAAATTAACATAGATGGAGAAATCAAGATATTCCATAACAAAATGAAATTTATACAATATCTTTCCACAAATCCAGCCCAACAGAGGATAATAGATGGAAAACTACAACACAAGGAGAGGAACTATACCCTAGAAAAAGTAGGAAGTAATCTTTCAACTAACCCAAAAATTGATAGCCACACAAACATAATTCCACCCTGAACAACAAAAAATACAGGAAACAACAATGATTGTTACTTAATATCTCCTAACATCATTTGACTCAATTCCCCAGTAAAAAGACGTAGACTAACAGACTCGATACTTAAAGAGGACCCAGCATTTTGTTGCATGCAGGAAATACATCTCAGAGACAAAGACAGATGCTACCTCAGAGTAAACAGCTGGAAAACAATTTCCAAGCAAATGGTCTGAAGAAAGGAGCTGGAGTAGCCATTCTAATATCAAACCAAATTGACTTTCAATCAAAAGTTATCAAAATGATAAGGAAGGACACTTCATATTCATCAAAAGAAAAATCCCCCAAGATCAACTCTCAATCCTAAATATCTATGCTCCAAATGCAAGGGCACCTACATTCATAAAAGAAACCTTACTAAAGCTCAAAGCACACATTACACCTCACACAATAACAGTGGGAGATTTCAATACCCCACTCTCATCAATGGACAGATCATGGAAACAGACTAAACAAAGACAAAAAGAAACTAACAGGAGTTATAAAACAAATGGAGTTAATATACCTTATTCTCAGCACCCTATGGTAACTTCTCCAAAACTGATCATATAATCAGTCATAAAACAGGCCACAACATATACAAGATGATTGAAATGATCCCATGGACCCTATCAGATCACCACAAACTAAGGCTGGTCTTCAATAACAACAAAAACAACAGAAATCTCACATATACATGGAAGTTGAACAACACTCTACTCAATGATAGCTTGGTCAAGGAAGAAGGAAAGAAAGAGATTAAAGACTTTTTAGAATTTAATGAAAATGAAGGCACAACATACTCAAATTTACAGGACACAATGAAGGCAGGGCTAAGAGGAACACTGATAGCTGAGTGCCAAAAAAAAAAAAATACCTGGAGAGAGCATCCACTAGTACACTAGCAGCTTGACAGCACACATAAAAGCTCTAGAACAACAACAACAACAACAAAATACACCCAAGAGGATTAGACAGCACGAAACAATCAAACTCAGGGCTGAAATCAAGCAAGTAGAAACAAAAAAGAACTATTCAAAAGAATCAACAAAATCCAAAGCTTATTCTTTGAAAAAGTAAAAAAGATAATAAACCTTTAGCCAGACTAACCATAAATTTTAATAGAGAGAGTATCCAAATAACAAAATCATAAAATAAATCAGAGAGACATAACAACAGAAATTAAAAAACTGAGATCCTGCTACAAAAGCCTTATAGTCAAAAAAACTGGAAAATTTGGAGGAACTGGACAATTTCCTAGATAGATACCAGGTACCAAAGTTAAATCAGGATCAGATAAACCATCTAACAATCCCATAACTCCTAAAGAAACAGATGCAGTTATTAAATTCTCCCAACCAAAAAGAAGAAAAAAGCCCAGGACCATATGGGTATAGTGCAGAATTCTATCTGACCATAAAAGACCTAATACCGCTACTATCCAAACTATTCCACAAAATAGAAACAGAAGGTGCACTACCAAATTCCTTCTATGATGCCACAATTATGCTTATACAGAAACCACACAAAGAGCCAACAAAAGAGAATTTCAGACCAATTTCCCTTATGAATACTGACACAAAAATAATCAATAAAATTCTTGCAAACCGAATTCAAGAACACATTAAAATGATCATCCATCATGATCAAGTAGGCTTCATCCCAGGCACTCAAAGATGGTTCAACATATGGAAATCCATCAACATAATTCACTATATAAACAAACTCAAAGGAAAAAAACACATGGACCTTTCATTAGATGCTGAGAAAACATTTGACAAAAATCAACAACCCTTCATGTTAAAAGTCCTGGAAAGAACAGGAATTCAAGGCCCATACCTAAATATAGTAAAAGTAAAATACAGCAAACCAGTAGCTTACATTAAACTAAATGGAGAGACACTTGAAACAATCCCACTAAAATCATGGACTAGACAAGGCTGCCTACTTTCTCCCTACTTATTCAATACAGTACTCAAAATCCTAGCCAGAGCAATTAGACAACAAAAGGAGGTCAAAGGGATACAAATTAGAAAGGAAGAAGTCAAAATATCACTATTTGCAGATGATCTGATAGAATACTTCAGTGACTCTAAAAGTTCTACCAGAGAACTACTAAACCAGATAAACAACTTCAACGAAGTGGCCGGATTTAAAATTAATAGCCTTCCTCTACTCAAAGGATAAACAGGCTGAGAAAGAAATTAGGGAAATGACACCCTTCATAATAGTCACAAGTAATATAAAATCCTCAGTGAAACTCTAAGCAAGCAAGTGAAAGATCTCTATGACAAGAACTTCTAGTCTCTGAAGAAAGAAATTGAAGAAGATCTCAGAAAATGGAAAGATTATCCATGCAATGGACTGGCAGAATTCATATTATAAAAATGGCCATCTTACAAAAAGTAATCTACAGATTCAATGCAATTCCCATCAAAATTCCAACCCAATTCTCATAGAGTTAGAAGGAGCAATTTGCAAATTCATTTGGAATAACAACACATACAAAAAACAAAGATAGCAAAAACTATCTTCAACAATAAAAGAACTTCTGGGGGAATCACCGTCCCTGACTTCAAGCTGTATTCCAGAGCAATAGTCATAAAAACTGTATGGTATTGGTACAAAGACAGGCATGTAGTCAGTGTAATAGAATTGAAGACCAGAAATGAACCCACACACCTATGGTCACCTGATCTTTGTCAAAGGAGCTAAAACCATCCAGTCAGGGTTGGGGGGGAGGAATAGCATTTTCAACAAAAGGTGCTGGTTCTACTGTAGGTCAGCATGCAAATCGACCCACTCTTATCACCCTGTACAAAACTTAAGTCCAAGTGGATCAAGGACTTCCACATAAAACCAGATACACCCAACCTAATAGAAGAAAAACTGGGGAAGAGAGTCAAAAACAAGGGCACTGGGGAAACTTTACTGAACAGAACACCAATTGCTTATGCTCGAAGATCAAGAATGAACAAATGGGACCTCATAAAACCTCATAGCTTCTGGAAGGCCAAGAACACTGTTGTTAGGATAAAACTGCATCCAAAAGATTGGGAAAAGATTTTACCAATCCTACATCTGATAGAGGGCTAATATACAACATATACAAAGAACTCAAGTAATTAGACTCCATAGAATCAAATAACCCAATTAAAAATTGGGAAGAGAGCTCAACATAAAATTCTCAACTGAGGAATATCGAATGCCTGTGAAGTACCTAAAGAAATGTTCAAATCCTTAGTCATCAGGGAAATGCAAATCAGAACAACCCTGAGATTCCACCTCACACCAGTCAGAATGGCCAAGATCAAAAAACACAGGTGACAATGGATGCTGGTGAGGATGTGGACAAAGAGGATCACTCCTCCAATGTTGGTGGGATTGCAATTTGGTACAACCACTCTGGAGGTTCTTAAGAAAATTGGACATAGTACTACTTGAGGTCCCAGCTATACCACTCTTGGGCATATACCCAAAAGGTGCTCCAACATATAACAAGGACATATGCTCCACTATGTTCATAGTAACCTTATTTATAATAGCCAGAGACTGGAAAGAACCCAAATGTACCTCAACAGTGAAATGGGTACAGAAAATTGTGGTGTATTTGCACAATGGAGTACTACTCATCCATTAAAAAATGACTTCATGAAATTCATAGGTTGGTGGATGGAACTGGAGAATATCATCCTGAGTGAGGTAACCCAATCACAAAACAAAAACACACATGTTGTGCACTCACTGATAGGTGCATATTAGTTTAAAAGCTCGGATTACCCAAGATTCAATCCACAGTCCACACGAAGCTCAAGAAGAAGGATGACCAAAGTGCAGATGCTTCAGTCCTCTTAATTAGGGTAACAAAATGTTCATAGGAGGGGATATGGAGACAAAGTTTGCAGCAGATACCAAAGGAAAGGCCATAAAGAAAATGCCCCTCCTGGGGATCCAGCTCATACAGAAACAGACACCAAACCCAGACATTATTACTGATGCCAAGAAGTGCATGGTGACAGGAGCCTGATATAGCTAAATTTAAAAAGAAATTAAAAAATAACATGTTTACAAATGACATAATGTTACAAAATAAAAAATCAACTATTTATCTCAAAAAAAAAAAAGAGAGAGAATATCTCATAACTGAAGTGGGACTAGAAGAACCAAAATAGATCTGGAGGTAAGGAAGGGAGGAAATAAGCCCTTCACTGTGCAATCTGGTTGATGCTTTCTTCCAGTTGGGTTGCAAGACCTCCAGCACAATTAGAATTTGTTCTGAAGACTCCAAACATAGAAATAATATTCCTTTTATATTAGACCTTTATGTTAACGTAGCAGTAAGCCATGTTTAAGGCCCGAATGCAAATGGCCATGGACACTGCCTCATTCCTTTTCTGGACATAGAGATAGCTTCCCTTTTGGTTTCCTTGACAGCTAGACATTCACCTTATGGATTTTAATTGTTCCCCCCGGGAAGCCATCCTACAGTCTCTCTTAGGTTTCTTAGCAACCCTTTGAAGAGTACAGCTTCAAATCCACTCCAATCCTGTATTTACCTGTTGTAAGACGGTGAAGTGGGACCTAAAATGCCTAATGCTCAAAACCCATGCTCTAACATTACATTCTTTCCACAAGAGTGTCCCTTCCTTTGTCTTTATTCTGGAGCTTAATATCGATGTTTTAAACAGGCTTTTAATAAGCCCCAACTTTCTTTACACTGAGTGGTCCAGAAGTTCTCTTCTCTACTTCAGCTAAGCATCCAGTCTAATCCGAGCCACAGAAGAAACTCCACGCTGATGGTATGCGATCCCTGCTTCCCCATCCCTGTTGCCTTTGATGCTTCCATGTCATATCTAAAGAAATTTTAATGTTCTATAGTTACAGTGATATTATTGTTTGAAATGAGAAATGGATAGGATCCTACTCTACTCTCTCTAGCTTACCAAGTCTGCAAAGCACCGTCATTAGCATAGGCTGCCTGGCTGCTTGCTGTGACCTACACCCTTGTTTATCACTAAAGTTACCTATAACGTGTTCTCTGCCTGCAGCAGGCTCTGTCTTGTGTGATTTTAGTGGTTTAATGTGAAGGAAAATATAAGGTTATCCAACACTGGACAGGTCTTCTCTGCCTTTCTTTTCAGAAAAATGAAGCTCCTTTAAGTCATCAAAATAGCTGATAAAGCTCTTCAAGTTTAACATTTTCATGGGATTAGATTCCCCATGAAATTTCACCATTTTCAAAAGCTGAAAGTCTAACTCTCAAGGAAGCCAGAAGGGAATCCATATAGCCACTGTCCCTGGAACCACAGCAGTAAGAGATTAAAACACACACACACACACACACACACACACACACACACACACATACACACACACACACATATATATACACACATTTTTTACAAACACATACACACAGAAAACTTTATATATATATATATATATATATATAAATATATATACCTAAATTTTTACATGGAACCCTGGACTTGACCTCAGGTAGCAAGAATTTTATAAGAGAAAAATGGGTGTGACTCTCTTTATGGGGAGGGTGGGGAGGGTAAGGAAGGGGGGGGAGGGGGTGCCCGAAACCCAGAAAGGGAATAACACTTAAAATGTATATAAGAAAATGTAAATAAAAAACAAAAAAAACATGAGTGCATGTTGCTCCTGGGGTCCCCATGGTCTTCACAATAGGCATGGTGCCAGCTCTCCATAGATCCTGTCTCCTCCTTGTTCCATCTCTCCCATATGCTAAAATGAAAGACACGGATGGCCAATGCTACTCAGATATTTTTTTAAACTACAGAGGTAGACTGCTATGTCTCTCTAGTTGAAGGACTGAACAAAGCAAGAGAGAGGAGATCACAAAAAGACAATGTCATCAGACTTTGTGGCATCATTAAGCCGTGAAGTTTAAATGGTAACGTGGCTCTTTAAGCACCATCAGAGGTAGTCGTGTTACATTGTTTTCAGCTGTGTGCCCCAAACCACGTACCATTTCCTTAAGCTACTCTACATTCTTTTTCCTATTGCCTTCCCTAGCGTTTTCATTAAATATTTAATCTAAAACGGATACCACAAACTAGAAAACTAGATCCTACAAAGGAATAACACTTATGTGAAATACTTGGAACTAGATTGTTTTCTACATATATTTTTTAATTTGGGGTTATTTGCATAAGTGTTTGGCAGTATTTATATACAATAAGCTATGTAATAGACATCTACATCTAAACACAAATTTGCTTATGATTCATATTTACATTATATACCAGGTAATTTTATAGGCTGTCTTTAGTTCACCTGTATTTTAGAATGTGACCCATAACATTAGGTTAGAGGTCAGACTTCCGTGTCCCTCAGCAGGGGGGATGCACCTTGACTTTAGAGACTGAATCTATCATTGGCCTGAAATGGACTGATTAGGCTTGGCTGGCTGACTAGGAAACCCCAGATAACTGTCTTCGACTGCCCCTCACTGGACTGACAAGAAAGTGACTTTTTCACACGAGTGCCAGAGATAAAACCTCAGGTCCTCACTGTTGCCTGGCAAGCACTTTTCTCTCAACGACGCCATTTTTGCAGCCTGAAAAGATAACGTGTCTAATGATTCTCAGTATGGTTTGCCATCTCCAGTCACATGCTGCTCGTCTGCAAACCCTTCACTCTTATGGGCAAAACCTTCATGATGGTTTGGATTTCACAAGGATCTGTAGCAAGAGTCCAGCCCTGGATGATGTGCTTTCAGAGCCATTTCTTCTTTCTTTTCGTGCTTCCAGGGAGAGAGAACAGTGGTTTCTATTTTCTGAGAATTCATCCTTCTCCAGGAGATGACACTTGGCTTACCCTAGCTAGACTTCCCACTCTTGTTCTAAATAAATATGGAAAAAAACCAAGCAGAGCAAAGTCTTGCTTTCTCTGATGTCTCATCCTCAGGAGAGGACTATGAGGCTGTCAGCTTTCCCAAACACATGTGGCCATCATCACACAGTGGCGGAATAATGAAGTCCTTGTGGTTTTTTCTCTATTTTTTCTGCTTGCAGATAATTGTGGCTTATATTCAAGGCCTATTTTGGCTTGATTTCAATTGTTTCTAACAGCTCTCCCTGTCTCTGAAAGTAAGGCTTCTTGTTTCTTCTCTTCATTTCTTCTGCATTTCTCCCTTTTCTCTCTCTTCCATCAACCCAGATATTTAAAGACAAGTAAAAGAATTCTCTTACCCATCTATCATTTTTTTCATAACCAGCAAGTCATGTAATGTAATATTTAAAAAATCATTTATGCTTTCCCATTGTCCTCCATTAAATCAAAGGAATGCATATTTATCCTGGTATGCAAGGTTCATCATAACAGTATTTCTTCAAGTATATATAATGTCGTTCTGTTCATATATTGAATCTACTTCAAAACAAACATAAAGCTGTGGTTCTTAACCTCCCTCATGAGGTGACTCTTTAATGCAGTCCCTTATGTCATGGACTCTGACCATAAAATCGGTTTCTTGTGACTTCATAACTGTAATTTTGCTCCTGTCATGAAGCACAATGTAAATTTGCAGCATATTTGATGTAAGACTCCCTCAAAGGGGTCATGAACCCAGGTTGAGAAGTGCTGCTATCAGGTATTTCCTTTATTTTTCTAATGTCTTGCAAATTGACTTTAATATTTCTACATTCAAAAGAAATGTCTCCCAATTTGTCACCTTCTGCATCTAGCTCAAATGATATATCTGCCAGAAAACCACCCATTCTGTCTATCTGACCTTCCCTTTTCCTTTGTGCCAACAGACTTCTGAGGATGTGTTAGGCAAAACATTACTTATTGCAACCATAACCATGAATACTATAGCAATATGAGCTTCTAGGCTTCAAAACTCGTAAAGCTCAGGGATAGATATAGAAATATATCTAAGTGTAAAGGTGTTGTAATACAGGAGGTACAAGATTCTACGGGGCACGTAAAAAGAGAAAATGGCCTAGTTCAAACAATGAAAGCAACTAAGAAAAAAAAAAACACTGGAATAAGACTGAACTGCAACCAGAGGGATCAGATTGATTCAGTGCTAAGGCTCAAAGGTGAGAAAATACCCACAAAATGCTCGAGAAATAAAAAAAAATGTACATAGATATAATGCTTATCTCACATTCACAAGACTATAGGATCAAACTTTATCACTTAAAATGGTGGAAGGATTCATAAAAAAGCAAGATTCCATAAAGTCTTTAGATTTGAGGATCTTCAATACTGAACTATGGTGTTACTCAAAAGAATACTGAAGTGAGAAGGTAGAATCACCCTGAAGAGAGAACTAATATTTAAGGAATGGCTAAATGGTCTAAAAACAAATGGCCAAAAAACAAATGGCCAGAGGAAAGAGTGAAAGAAACTAAAAGAATGGTAGTACATCAACAAGAAAGGTTGGTGAGTAGATACCACAGATCTGGAGAAGTTCTGTGAGAGAAAGAGTGAAATATGTCAAGTTTACAGAGCCAGCATGAAATCCGCTGGCACGATGGAGAAATATCTTCAATGGTCAGTAGGGCCCTGTCACGGCTACCTTGAGCTCAGGTGTTAGCGGACTGCAAGGCAGTGACCTCTCTTTGAACATTATGCCAAGGAGTCAGGTTATGTGGAGAGGGGTGAAATATAGGGTATTGATATATACAGGAGAATGTCGATTACCAGAAAGAGGCTTTAATTTATGAAAGTGGGAAACTGTGTAATACAGGAAAAGATGCAGTGAAATGATTAAAGTTATAATATAGAAAAATTTTATTGAGAAAAGGCATAGGAATAAAGCAAACCACCTGAAGAGATTAGTCCCACACAAAGACCGACTACTTGTGTTTATAGTAACATGATTGAGAAAGCTAGGTATAAATACTCAATAAACTACACACTGGATTTTCTTATCCCTTGGTCAATGAGTGATTCTCCAAACTGCCCATATACTTCATATGTATCTTATTTTAGATTCTAAAATAATAGTAAAAAATCTAAAATTTAGAATCTCTCCTTCTGCCTTAGTACGTTTGCTTTTTTTCTGTCCTAACCTGTAATAGTGACTTTCCCTGCTCAGATAAAACACCATTACCAAGACAACTTATAGGAAGAATTTATTATGGTTCACAGTACCAGAGAGATAAGAGTTCATTGTGGTACAGAGGCATGGTGGTGCTTGAGCAGAGAGCTGAGAGCACACATTTGAAATGACAAGTAGGAGGCATGACTGTAGTTGTGTGGGACTTTCAATCTCAAAGCCTGTTCCTAATGGCCTAATTCTAGCAAAGATCATCATTGAAACCTCTAAAACAATGCCACCACTTGGGACCAAGTGTTCAAATACCCCGAGGATAGGGGGTGGGGGTAGGGGGACAGTATTCTTTCAAACCACAGCACAACTAGACTAGGTTAGTGTGATCCATTGAGAAATACAATGGAAGGCACGATTGTTTATTCTGTAAGTGTTTAAATGTCCTCAGGCCAGAGAAGGCGGCTTAGCAGGTAAAAACATTTGCTGTTCAAACTTAGAGGTCTGAGTATAATGTCCATATCCCACAGGGGAAGGAGAGAACCAACTTCTGAAGATTGTCCTCTACAACATTCTAGAGTATACAAGACACCACATCACCACATGTATCCCTGCATATGCATAAACGCACACACACACACACACACACACACACACACACATGCACACACGCATGCTCACAAGCAGCACATGCATGCACACATTCACACACCACTAATGAATTAAATTTATTATAAGTAAAAGTAAGTAAAATCAAGTGTTTTAGTGCCTGCATTATAAAAGACATAAAAGGGGAAAAGTAATCTTAATAGCACACAAAATATTATCATGTTAACATAAAAAATTCTAAATATATTTCACACTTATATGGACTCTGAAACATAGAGTGTATTTGCCACTAGTATACAACCCAGTATAGACTAATCCTATCTCAAGTGCCTGCTCGTCACATCCAGTTGCTGATTACCATATTGGAAAGCAAAGGTAAGAGCAGATATTATGTTCTCCTTCACTCTTAATCCCTCTTGCTCATTCATTAAATAGTTATTGATTTGAAATAGCACAAAATGAGAGAATCTACAAAGGTAGTCATAGGACATGCAGTAATTTCCAAGAGTGCGTAAAATTGATTCACCAAATTAAAATCAGCGATGGCTGCATTTTTTTTTTCCAGCTTTGGGATTGGAAAAGGAGTAACCTTTCTCTTAATTAAGACCTTTGGGAAACTGAGCTCATTTTCACAGATGAAACTAACACCATTAACATAAGCTGCTCAAACAGGAACAGGGTGTATCCTCCCTGAGAGGTAGTCAGTTACTCTCACTCTTTTCCCTTTCTAGAGGAGCATATGACTCGGGGACCATGAATTAGTACAAAATCCATTGATGGACATAGGAGAACTTGATCTTCAGTTCTGTAAACTCCACCATTGCTGTGATGTATTAATAGCGTAGATTCGTGGATTGGAGTTCAATCTTGTTTGTTAACTTAACTGGCTTGAGAAATGCCTGGAAAATTAGTAAAGCGCACACCTCCTGGTGTGTCTGTGAGGGAGCACTCAGAGAGGATGAGCTAACAGTCACTGACCTACTTTGTGTGTGGGTAGCACCATGTCACAGACTGAATTAGGGAAACAGCAGCAACCTAAGTTCTCTCCTCACTCACCACGTGAAGTGAGTGGTTTCAGTCATAGGTTCCATCCCTCCGATGTTCTCCTGTGCAAAGTGAGTATCACCAAAGCCAATGGCCTTCCCCCTCTAAGTCCATGAGCTAAAGTCAATCTCCACATTGCCTCTTTCAGCCATTTTGTCACGGAAACAGTGTTTGTTGAGCAATACTGGATGACAAGGAAATTGGAGAGAATTCACCATTGGCAGATAAACACCAGAAAATTCTCTGAGTAGGCTCATGCAGATGATAGTTTTTGCTTCAAGACATGTCCCTTGGCAGTGTCAATATGCTATGTATCAGCAGGTATTCGAAACAAAGAATATTAAAGGTGAGGGGGGGCTCAAAGATTACCTTGTTATTATTGCTGCACTGTCCAGACTTCAAAATTGTATTTTACAACTGAGGTAACAGTTATGGTATTTTGTAGCTCTAATATTAAAAGCAGAATTAAGACCTGGCACATGACCTGTGCTAGGACACATTTTAACAATATGGTAAGATCAGACTTAATAAGAGTTTTCCTCTATAGAATAGTTGGAGCACATGTGCTTTGTATATTTGACAAAAAAAAAAAAAATCATTCTGCGCAGACTTTCTTCCTCCAAATGGTTAAGCTTTCTATATTCTTAAGGCATCAGCTATGTCTCTTTAAATGGATTCTCCCATTTATTTTAAATTTCTTAAAATAAGAATATCCCCGCTATGTATGGTCGTCTTTGAAACCTCTGCCACCGCACTCCCAGCTGTGGCTACTGAAGAGCTCCCCACAGATTGCTCTGCTCTGCCTAATTCCTGAATCATTAAGATTCAGGCCTGGTGGTATATTAGAAACTAATTTCCACCAGCAGGAATAAGAAAATGAGTCTGTAGCCCTATGCCAGGTGTCCCTTTTCTCTCAAGGACTGCATCAGCAGCAAGATGAGCTTCCTTTCTCTAATCACGCTCCCCTCCCCCATCCTTGTGCATTTTTTTTTCATGCTACTGATCTGCCTGCCTTCTTGGGCTCCTTTCGTCTCACTTTAACCCAAGCCTAGTTGTCTGGGGCTCTGAACCTTCTGGTTTCTTTCTAATGGACCCACAATTTTTTTCCCCTTAAGGTCAGCCAGTAGCTGTTGCCTACTTAAATTTCCAAAGAACCCCATGGCTATGTGGCTCAGTCTTTTCATGCAATTCTGGAACAGCACTGATACCTGATAGTCCTGTCATGTTTCTCCTTTTGTAAATATTGCATTTTGAAAAGCAGGTCCAAGCTATGAGGATTTCCTCGGGTTCCCCTCATAGTTGGGCTTAGATATTTTCCCTAGTGCTATCTCACCTGCTCTTGTCATATTCCTTACAACTTTGATGTCCGCGCTTTCCGGTTAGCTTCTTCCTCTGTACCCTTCTTCCTGGCAGAGCATCTACAGAAAAAATGACTACTAGACATAGGGATGTGTCAGAAGCAGGTTAAACAGCATTGTTTTGGGCTACAACAATTGCATCTCTTTCAAGGGTCCCTAGGAGTAATCATACAAAGTCACTAGACTTTTATTTTCACTGACGGCTGCCTTATGAAGCATAATTAAATATATATCTAATTTCAAAGATCCAGTCTGAAAGGCATTATTAGAACCTTGGTTGTATTAGGGATTGGGTCATGAGGGTTTTAGTGCTGTTGATTTCTTATGCAGAAAAGTATTGGTGGTTGAACTTCTCCAGTAAGAACGGTAGTATAGTAGACTATTTTTCTAGACTTTTCTTTTTCTTCTCCAATGTCAAGAAGAAATCCACTCTACAAAGTCAAGACAGATTTTTTTAGATATAGAAATCTCTAGTATCAAAACTCTGCACACTAGAACATGCCCTGACTCATATATTAGCCTTTAGAGGCACCATCGTATACTTAGCTGCAGCAAAAAAAAAAAAATGTGTTTATATAGCCATCTTGCAAATTGTCAGACAATATATCACTCGAAGGCTGTCATATAAAGTAAAACATTAAGAAGAATATTTATGGGCTGTTTTGTGCCATCCTAGCATAACAATTCTAATAAATCATCCAGCAGCACGCGCCCTCATTCCCTCTTCGCTTTTAAAGACTTTTCAGCCTTATAGATGGCCAGAACTCGGAAAGTCACAAGCCTGATAAAAATCTTGACTTGGAGGCTAGTGGTGAAACTTGGAGGGAGTTGGTGGTCATTCTTGGAGAACGTTCCCGTATCCTGCCTGCAAGCACCAAACAGCACATTTTCTCTGTGCAGCCTGCACACACACCTTGCACATAATTAGAAGCCATTTGTTATGGGGAGATGGCTGCATAATTTTAGAAAGCATTCCAATTCCCAAATAGCCCTAGAAAACTGCAAATTAGAAAGCTATCAAGCACTAGCAGTCATCGTGACAGTGCACTGACACCAAGAAGTTAAAGACATCACAGTGGTGTTTAAGTTTTGGAAATACTGTTACTAAGTGAAGAGTTTATCTATAGCTTCTGGGAAAGTCCTCTGCCCTTTCTGGTCTTTCCTGCATCCATTAGTGGTTTCCATACAGTTTTCAGACATCACATGGTGCGTTTGAATGCCTCAAAGGTATCATTTTAATTTTTCTTTTCTTTTTACTTTAGCTACATTGTGCACTCTCTGACAGGTACCAAGTCCAACCAAGGTGATAATGAATTCACAAATTAGAAGGAAAAGGAAAGACAATGGACTAGGTTTGGGGTCATTAATATTCACTCTAGAGTTTTCACATGGGACCTCGGGCTAACATGACAGTCAAGTATGCAGGGCTGTGTAACTTCAGGAACTGGTCCGCCATGCATGCCCCTACCATCATTCTTATTTCATCTCTATACTCTATATCTCCCTTGAAGGAGAAATTAGTGAGAACCTCTTGGCTCTTGCTTCCTTCTTCATCTCCATTTTTACAGATGTGGGACAGATGTTCTTCTCCAGCGTGCAGATCCAACATCCTCTGCTCAGAGGCTCTAAGACAACAGATACTAAATGAAAAACAATGAAACCATTGAAAGAAAAGCATTAGTCCCTAAGATGAAAGGCTGCTAGATGTGACACACATGTCCAATCCTTCATCTGACTCTATGGTTTCAGGATGACATTCTGGGTTCTAGCATTTTTTTATGTCATAATGTGAATTGTAAGCAGCATGATTTCAAATGAAGGCATATTTGGATTAACCTAAAATTCAGTGTAGTGAGCACAATTCTACCACCCTGAATGAAAAGCATGTGTATATTTTAATTGCCAAGTGAAGACTCTCTTTTTCTTTAAAAGACATTCCTTGAACATTTTATCTTTATTTTTTCAAACTAAACCCCTTTCCCTCGCATGGACTTTACCAGTGTCCTTGTGGTTGTACACTTAAAGGAATGTGTGTTAACTTATACCAACATCTATCTCAAAAACCGATTTAGGATCTAGAGAGATGGCTCAGCAGGGAAAGAGCTTGTTCAGAAAACCTTACTAGATGAGCTAAATCCTAGAAATCCACATCAATGTGGAAGGAACAACCAGCGCTCAAAAGTTGTCCTCTTACCTTACATGAACAGCATGGAACCCATGTGTGCACATGCACATAAACAGCACACAAATCCTAATAAACTAATCATAAATAAAATACTAAAAACAATTTGACATAAATTAATTTGCATATGTAAATATAAAGATATTTAGAAAATATGGATTTCATATATGTCTTAATTCATATATTACTTATAAATACATGTAAACATGTAAACAAAACATATGAGCCAAAAAGAATATGGAATATAAAAAATTGTAATTCATCTTAGGACTAAGTCTATGATCTCACAAACTCACTTGCTTTCTTGAATATAATCATAAATTAATAGCATCACAATTGATGTATGATGTACTGGTTTGGATGAGAATAGGCTACATAGGCTATGTCTTTGAGTGCTTTAGTGCCCAGCTGGTAGAACTGTCTGAGGAAGATTGGAGGTGTTGGAGAAGAGGTGTTACTGTAATAGAGTTGAGCTTTAGAAAGCTCATACCACTGCCAGTTAACTCCCTCTCCCTCCTATCTATGGATAAGTATGTAAGCTCTCAGCTACTATGTACTACTCTAATACTCTGCCTGCTGCCACATTTTCCTTCAGGACAGTCTTAGACTCTAATACCTTGAAACTGTAATCCTCAATAAACTTCTTCTTCTGTAAGACACCTTAGCCATTGTAGCTAACAAAGATCAACAAAAACAGAAAACTAAACAGAAATGATAAGACTAATGCTACTATACCAGAATTATTGAGAATTTACATGATGAAACTCATAAAGCAACCATTTCGAATATTTTGTTGCACTCTTGTCACTCTTCCACTTGTTTGGGACATTTTAAAGACAAGCATAGTGTAGTCACTTTTGGTCCATATACCTATCATGGTGACTGGCCTACAGTTGGTCTATTGAAGATAGAAATCATTGAATCAATGAAATAAAGTGTTTTGGTTTTATTATCATATGGACCTAATATCAGACTCTAAAATGGGCCAAATATGATTCAGGTTATCATGAATATTAACCTCAATAAAAATAGAGGAAGGGGAAAAAGTAAGAAGAAGAAAAAATAAAGACAAGAGAAAGATAAAGAATGAATGAAAGAAAGGGAAAAAGCTAACCTTAGCTTTAATTGTGCATTTTAAGGGGAAGTACTTTTCATGGAAGAGGCTAGCATATTCCCCAGGCTCTATGCATGTGGTTTCTTTCCCTATTCCTCACCTTGTGCATTATCACAATGTGCACTGAAGTTCAAGTTCTGGGGAATACTTACTAATCTATGTTTATGTAGAAAATATCTCTACCAATATTTACTACCAATCTTTACTTCTATGTAAAATATAAGGAAAGGTGAACATGGAGGCTCATTCCTGTAATGACAGCACCTGCGAAACTGAGGCAGCAAAACTCTTCAAAGTTTGACCACACCGGCTTACAGAGTGACATCATGGGAAGAGACAGGGAGAGACAGAGGCAGAAGATGCAGACAGAGACAGGCAAACACAGAGACATATACACAAACACTCACACAGAGGTGGGAGGGAGGGGAAGAGGTAAAGGGAGAGGGAGGAGAGAGAATTTTCTTGGGAATATTAAAGTAAATAATCAGAGAAGAAAGAATTAATGTTGCCTATAATCTGCATGCCTTGGGCCTACCATTAGTCAACCTATATTAATCCAACTTGAGGACCCAGTTTTTGGCTTTCCAAAGGGATTATTCAAGTTCTTTCTAGAAGTCTTGCAGGGACATTTTCTGCTTCCTATGTTCTTTGAAAACTGCTGTGAGCTGTCCAGCACTTCAATCCAGTTTCCTTCCTTTGGTAACCAGATGAATTGGCCTCTGCTAGTTTTTTCAGTAGATAACAATTGTATTGAATTGAGTTTCTGTCACTTTCTGCATTTTTAGTAAACAGGACAATTTTTAGTAGCATACTTACTTTCCCTCGTCATTAATGCAATGAGCGTATCTTATACCAATACAGGCTAGATATAGGAAAAAAGTAAAAGAATGCCTTTAAACCACCCTATCTACTCTCAGTAATATGGAGTGTATATTTATTTTCAGTATATTGTTTTCTAGTATAAAAGAAAATAGGTCATGTGAGATTATTACTCTTATCAGTAAATGTATTATATACCTACTTGTATATCAATAAAGATAGGGCTATATAATTAGTGAGTACATAGAATTCTACTGCATGTTTTCTTACACTGAGTGATAAAAAAAATTCATAAACTTGGTAGCTTATAAACCACAAAAGTTTATGTCTCCATATTTAGGATGCTTGTATGTATGTATAAGATCAAAGAAGTGATGAACTCCTGTTGAGGGCTGCTTCTGGTCCATCACAGCAATCACATTGTAGAGTCTTCATTTTGTAGGAAAGCTTTCCCCAAGTGACATAGTTCCTCCATTAAGGGTCCAAACAGCACCATTAGCTGGAACCAAGCATTCAAATATCTGAGCTTTGGGGGAATAGTTCTTCAAATCACCACAGTAATTATTGCAATAACCCAGTCACTGTTTGATTTAAGTTGTCTGAAAAACTCTATACCTTCATTCACTGCTTATGAGTATTTTTGGATGTAGCTAGGATATGTATCATACCTAGTACTTAGATCTGAGGCAAGGAAAAGAAATGTTATATGCACGACCTTGATGATCCAACACATGTCATTTGCAGTTTCATCTTCGTGAAGCATCTTAACCTATTTTATGTTTCCATAAAGTACACCTAAGACTAGGTAGCTTATAAAGAAGACAAAAGAATTTCATGCAGTCTTAGAACCTGAGGAATGTACTCTTTGTGGAATGGCACCTGCTGAGTCTTCTTGCTATGTCATCTCATAGAAAAATGTGTGCAATACAGAGGGTGAAAGAGAGGGTGACTCGGGATAGAGGGATGGGATCAATAACTTTTGTAAAAAAAAAACCCACTATTGCAATAATAAGCACATATTCAAGCTGATGACACTAAACACTTCCACATACCCTCAAGAACTGACTATCTAACATTGAATACTCTTATTTGGAGAGAGGATGTTAAGTGTTCAAAACATTCTACCTCATGGACACATTCAAATTATAGCGTGACAATATTTTACCATACTTATAGTACAGGTCTTTTGTGAAAGTCTGCGATCTCTACTAAAAGACAGTATTATTTACTAGTTGACCTCTTATTGTGTTAATATGTCCTGAAATCTGCTCAGCAAATTATTTATAAATGTTACATTTTGTTTTGAAAGTGACAGTAAGATCTTAATAGCTCTAGTAAGATATTTGAGAAGGAATGGTGAGTTATGAGTATTCCTGTGTTTATGTGAAGCTGCTTCCCCTATGGACTTTCTCATTAGGAATTCTGCCATTTATTTTTTAAATTCTTTTTTCTTAAGATTTATTTAGTTTATTTATATGAGTACACTATAGCTGTCTTCTGACATAGCAGAAGAGGGCATTGGATTCTATTATAGATGGTTGTGAGCACCATGTGGGATTTGAACTCAGGACTTCTGGAAGAGCAGTCAGCTCTTAAACCCTGAGCCATCTCTCCAGACCGAATTCTGCCATTACAATAACACTCATGAGACTTGGGGTTTTTTGTTTTGTTTTTATTTTTTAACATACTTGCTGAAGTCTGAGAAACTACGTCTCATGCAACACTCCTAATGTAACAAAGATAAGTCCGAAATACAGTTTTAAAACTATACCGCATACTCTTAGATTATCTAACACACTGGCTAAAGCCTGAGAAACTACCTCTCATGCAATACTCCTAGTATGACAAAGATAAGTCTGAAATACAGTTTTAAAACTGTACCAAATACTCTTAGATTATTGTCATGTTGGTAAAAATACTTACCTTTATTGAATCTTTCTTGAATTTACAAGATAACTAGTACCTAGTGAATATTTAAATGGGCTTAGATTCGGTACAGAATAGATAAAGGAAAAAAAGCTAAACTATTATAACTATCTTTAGATTATATATCTCCAGACCTCAGCTATCAATCAATGTCCTAATATTGGAAAAAAATGCATTTGTATTTAACACAGTCATCATGACACATCCAACAAAAGCAACAAACCCATGGAGCTATTAGTTGAAGAAAGCCTTTCATCCCTGTTCTGGTTCTTCTGGTCCTCATCCAATGTATGATATTGTTACTGAAAGAAGAAAGATGTAAAGTTCTAGGCTATATTATGTTATCAAAGATTCTATAACATGAAAAAGTCTTTCTCTGTGGATCTTAAATCAGTTGCTAGGATACACTGGCTACACAATTGTAAATCAATAAACCTGTGACCTCATGTTCTCTGAAAGTAGAGGGGATAACATGTCCCTTTGCAGTAGAGAGCATATGAGAGAAAGCTGAGTAATCTACTCACAGGCAAGATCTGATAGTTCTTAGCCAAGCACAAGGGAACAGGATCAAACAAGATACTTTTCTGAGAAAATAATTTCTGAGACAATACTGAGAACTGGAGTTGGATATTGGACCAACAATGAGAGTTGTTACTATAAGAAAAAAAACTGTTTTAAGTAACACCAGACAAAGCTAATCATTGAGGTTAATGAGTATGTTGGTTCTGGACATTTTAGTAAGATGTTTTACAGTCCATAAAGTGATACAGATGCTCTGGTACCACTTAGCAATTCAATACACCATTTTTCCAACTTCCTCACTTTTCCTCAATAAAAGTTTTGCCTTCCTAACCCTACTAAATAAATAAGCCAGTTACTCATTGAAGCTTAGAATATATGTTCCTCTTTCCATGATACATAATTCTTGAGATAAGTAAAAAATTCACTCTCACCTTCTTTGTGTGATTGAAGAATCAATAAAAGAAATATATGCCTCATTTATTTTGTCTTCATTCTGTCTGTGGCTCAATTTCTTGAATTATAGATTTGTTTCTTTGTCTACTGAAAAAAAATTGGCATGTTAAGTACAGAGCATCTGGAAGGAATAAAGGAAGAAAGCGGAGGGAGGGGGGACCCTGGGAGGGAGGGAGGAAGGAAGGAGGAAAGGAAGGAGCCAACCTGGTAAGAACAGTTTCTTTGTCTTATAAACAAATACATCATTGAAATTATTGGCTATGATGTAAACACAAATTTGCACAGGGTAGATGCTTGGAAAAGAGTTGTGAATTTGAGATGTGAATGGGTTTCTTAATTCAGCAACTTTTTGACATTGATGAGGCCGTACACTTAAGAAGCTCACAACTTCAGAAAGACAAAACAAGATATTAAAATTTCCAACTTGGAAGGACATTTTCTATGTTCCCATTTTGCTCCTTGTATAGAATTTTTTTCTCTTCTGTCTGCTCTGGCGTATCCATTTTTAATGATTCCTGTTACTGGTGTTACTCAACTTCTATACTTTCTAAATCATTCAATCTCTGAACAAATTCTTTTCCAGATCCACACCATAGAAAACTCCACAGTCATACATATAGTGATGACCAAAGTGCTTTAGTTTGTTGTTGTTTTGGTTTGTTTTGGTTTTGTTATCCAGATACATATATGATAGCCTTGTCTGTTACATACTCAGTGTCAGATTTTAAAAACTTGATTGAGTCGTTGCTGGTGATCTCGGCACCCAAGTCTCCCTTCAGCCTCTTTCACCCTGCAGTTTTGCATTTCCTAGAACCTGACAGCAGGTTAGAATGGTTAATCTTAGAAAGAAAAAGTGACTTGTCACAGTTTTCCACCTCTCACATTGGTGGTTAAGTTCCTCCCTTCGTACAAGGAAGATCCATTCATTCTTATCAAATAGTTTTCTTAGAATTTCCTGTGCAATTTATGCAGCAATTCTAGATTGCTCTGAATTCTTGATGTCATCAACTCTATTCTGGTTTTCTCAGCTTTGTTCCAGGCCATTTTCATGCCAAGGTCTCTGTGTCTACTCGAAAACATTCTGCTTCCCAGTGAGGTTCTGTGTCTCAATCTCAGAGACATGGGAGTTTCTCTGTATTTTCGTCAGTCTTGTCACAGTCATTAGCACTGAGTTTCTACCTCCTCATTTTCTCTACTAGGTATTCTTAGAAATACTCTTTGTTTTCTATCATATAACAAAAATTATTTTGGCCTGGCCTCTGCCTTGATTCTTAGGTGATGAACATTGCCTTTCCTGTAGGCTCATCAGGGCCTTGATCCCTGAATGACCCTCTTTCCAATAATCTCCCTGACCTCCAGACATCAAAGATACTCCACTGGGCATGCTTAATGATTATGATATATACTAAACTCCAGATATTTGCAGAACTATGATTAAATGCATGGTCAAAAAGGGAATATGCTTATTGAATAGCCCCAGGTAAATTCAGTGTGCTTGGGTTGGTTTACTTTTACTGCTTATCAACAAGAAATGCGGAACAGAAATTCCTCCCTATTCTAGTTAAGAACAAACTGAAGGGGAACAAAATGTCATATTTCTGTTGTCTCATCATCCCCCGCCACTGTTTCCCTTTATTTCTGATTCTGTGTCAAATACCAGTCTGTGTATTGCCCTTGTGCCTTCCAAGCACTAGCTGCCTTTGGAGCTTTAGTTCTAGAAACATGCGCACATATATATGCAATTAAATGCAGGCTTTGACTTTTCGCCTGGGAAACTGAAAGGATAAGGTGAGTTAAGCTTTTAATTACAAGTACCCATTCTGGGAGGCAGGGAGCGTGAGCCTGCCGCTCCACATAATCCCTTCTTCCTGGGAAGAAAAGAAAAAGCCGACATGTATCTATCTCTGAAAATGTTGACTTAATATGTTTGACATTTTATATATGTGTATCTGCTAAAACAAACTTTACTTTAAAAACAGGAAAAAGCCCCCACAGTATTGTTGTGTCGAAGCTAAAGCTTTATCTCTCAGATTCTTTGATTCTGTTTATATATTCCCTCTTTGTTGTGTTTCAGGTTGACTCTTGATACAGAAATGAAATAGCATTTTTCCATGTTCTTAACTGCGCTCATTCAGAATAATAAATCACTATACAAATACAAACTAATGTGGTGCAATGCCCCTGATTTTTCTTAAATGCACCCCAAAGAGGTTAAACACTTTAAATCTCCACTTACAAAGGAAAAACTCGAATGTAGGATGACTAAAGCTGCATTTGGACATTCAAATAGGGTTGTGGTTGAAACAACTGGAAATGACAGCTGTCAGCCCAGCCCTGAAGTCCTTGAACTCATGTGACGTCCTATACTTCTTGAATTATTATACATATATAAAGACAAGATGCCATTGTGAATTCAGACACTGAAGATCTCTTTTCCTCCAAATAATATATAATACCTAAAAATATCACTCTGGAATGGTGACATCTTTTCAGGTCAAATTTTAAGACATTTTTTTTCCTTGTGAAAGTCATTCTTTAAAATCAGAAATTTCAGTAACAGAATAATTCCTCCCTTCTTTAAAAATGTCTAGCTACTCACCAAATTATTTTTTATGAATTCAAAAGAGACTCTCTTATCTATCTTATTAATGTGCAAGAATGTTTACATAGCACATACGTAAGTAAAGGTAAGTCAATATTATCACATACTTATGTAGATATACATGATAGAGAATAAAATTGTCCCCTCTTTTGACTTTGATATGAGAGCCAAGTTTATGAGATTATCCACATGCTTTGCCAATTTATATTAAGATATTTCTATTATGGCCTTGTTTATAAAGGCTTTACTCTTTTTATAGCTTGGTTTAAGTAGCAGAATATGGTGTCTATATATTAACTAATACCCAAACCTCATTTGAATATTATTATATTTTGTGTTCAAAAACTATTGCGCTACATGTATTTCTGGAATCAACCTGAAAACAGGCATGTATAGATTATATAGTGGGTCAAAATACTGAGCCTGATCTTAAACTGACAATAGGTGGTAGGAATTTTATCAGGCATGATGCAAACATCTAAGATCCAGAGATGTCAGAGTGCATCTGGAAGGTAGAAAGAAAATATGCAACCCATTCTGTTGTATGTGGGAAAATGAAAGACAACTGTTGGCATGAATGAGTATGAACTGAGGTTGCAAAGCAACCTTGCCAATACAGCATGCAATGGTCGCCTCATTTCCTCCTGAGCTAAACATGAGCATTGGAACCTTTTGTCTGAATCCAAGAGATATGTTTTCCTAGCTGAATGTAAATTAAAGAATGTTTGTGTACAGTTCCTTTGGAAGTGAGGAAGGCAAGTGATGGAGATACCGACTGATGAATGGGTGAAACACCAATGAAATATTTCATTTAGCTGCCAGAACACTCTTCATGCTTGTCAAATTGCTTGTAGCAATTTACTTCCTATTCACAAACTGATTTATTACAATTTTTTCTTAATTTTTATATCCTTCTAAGTATCCTTTCTGCATAATGTGATGAATTTAAGCCTAATATCTCTTTGCTAATAATAAGTTCCCTTAAGATTCATTTTTGGTTAAGAGGCGATTTTGAATTTTATGATCTCAGACTTTATGTGTGAATGCCAGTCTCTAAATTGAACTGATTCATACTCTTCTCCAACATCAGGAAAGTGATAAAATGTGTGTCCTAGTTCTGCAAGAAGGTTAATCTCATGGGTATAGACACAAATATTACACAGTCCTATAATCTCACAGTATCAGATTTCCTTGAATTTTGCCTGGGAAATGAACAAGCTGAATCATGTAAATATTAGTGTGTGTGTGTGTGTGTGTGTGTGTGTGTGTGTGTGTGTGTGTGTGTGTGTGCACATTATTGACTTATCTGTGGCTTGTATCTGGATTTTTATATTTGCACCTCTATATAATTATCTCTATTAAATTGGTCAATTGATATAAAATATACACAGAAGACCCCTCCTTATGAACATTTCCCATCTTAGCTTCCCTTTTGCAATCATGGTGAGAAAATATTGATGAAAAAATTTCAGAAATAAACAATTCATGAGTTTTAAATTGCATGCCCTTCTGATTTGCATGTGGAAATCTCCTGTTGCTCTATTCTGCTGTGCTTAGCAAGTGAGTTCTACTTTTTTTTCCTAGCAAATCATGATATATGTGTCGCCCTCTGCTGGTCGCTAGTAGCTCCCTCAGCTATCAAGTTATTAGATTGGTAGTAATGCTACCATGGTGCTTGTATACAGTATATACCCAAACAGGGCATAGTCGCATATGTCTTTAATCTCAGCATGAGGAGATTGAGAATTGGAAATAGGTTGATCTCTGTGAGCCCTAGACAAGCCTGGTTTACATTGTGAATTTCAAGTCAGCCAGTGTTACACATTGAGTCCACAAACTTGTCAACAACCCTCTCCCCCGCCCCACAAAAAAAAAAGACCCAGAGTACAAAGGTGGTAATGGTAGCAATTTGGATGCACCAATAAGGAAAAGTGGAATGCTCGCCTAAAGCGAAAAGACAAAAGTTCTCAACTTACTGAGGAAAAACAATTCAATACTTAGATTTCTAAGCCCCACACTTCTAAAATAAAATCAAAGAATTTAATCCATAAACATCTAAAGAAAAAAATTGTAATAGTTTTGTTGTTATACCCCAAATGTAAGACACAGACACAAAATACAATAAGGGTTTAGTTAGGATGAAAGAAACATCAAGTTGTAGGTGGAAGACATGAACAGAAACCATGTTCTGCTGACAGTGATGTATTGTCCCAGAGAGCCTATAGACTTTAGCAAATAAGCCCTTAAAAGTACTGAAGCCAAGCCACTTACTGAAGGACAAGAACAAGGACAGAGAAGCTTGGACAGTTTTGGACTATGACATACAGAGATAATTGGAGAGGTTGTACCTGCTATTTTCCAGAAATTGTTATGATTTTTTTTCTGTCATAAATAAATTTATTAAAAGGAAAGGTTATTATACATAATAAATCTTCAGTTGCTACCTAATGGCTGTCTTGGAAAAAAACTGCCCGGAAGTATTTACAAAAATTAAAGTGTAAATTAGTCAACAGGACACAAGCTGTATTAGGCATACACTGTACCATTGAGCTACATCCCAGAGTTGTGGCCAAAGCACGGAAGGAAAGACTCAACCTGATGCCATGTGGTAATGCAAGCACATATAAAGACAGAGAAAAAGTTATACAGAGAAAAGGTTACATATATTTTCAAGAACACCAATTATCAGTCTGTGTTCTGTAGGCAAAATCAAAAAAGTGCAGGCCACAGTTATCCTGTTTTTATGAAATGGTTCACTCCAAGGACCTTATCCATGATTGACAAGGCATCTCAAAATCATGAGTATGTTTGCCCTGGGAATGGAAAGGTTGATATTCTGTTTTCACCTCCAAATATAACTTTAGTATCTCTTTTTTTGGTGGGCACTATCTGTTTGAGGACAACTGATATTTGATCATATTTTTTCAGCAGTTAAGGAAGACCTTAACCAAGATAGAGTGTGGTGCTAGAAATTATTCCATATTGCTTAGAAGGTAGCACTCAATTCTGCAATGGATGAGATAAAGCCAGATACCAGAAACCAGAAACTCACACTTGCTGGAAGAATGGCTGGAGTGAGTTGTGAATAAGGGTACGGAATGAGAACATAGAAAAATTATGCACATGGGAAGCCCCTCTGGTGGAGAAGTATGTCTTGATGTGTTTGACAAAGAAATGAGGAAACACATTAAAAGCAACAAAAATCTATTAAAAAATAATTGGAAATATATGAGAGTTGTTTACAGAGGAGGGACACAGAGAAGGGGAAATTGAAATGGAATTATTAAAATTCATTGATATGTCCCAAGTCGCATGTTTTAGATCATGATAGTGAAATACAATTTTAAAATACGCCACAGTTTTTAAGTCCCCATGTAGTCTGTGAAGTGACTCCTATGTTATGCCATTATTTTGATATGTGAAAAGGAAAGGCAGCAAATCAATCATGTTATCCTTCCCGAAAGTCTTGAGAAAACAAGGCTTAGCCTCAGTCATTCAACCATTTAGGTTATTCACATAATAAATAAAATAATTTACATTTTAGTGATTCCATGATCAAGTATCACTTGAAGTAGTTCCATCCTCCTACTGAGGCACTATTAGGAAGTCATATATAGCCTAAGGTTGGGTAGTAGAGCCTGAATCATTCACTTTGCCTCATCTCATCACAGAATTGTATCCTGAGACATCACGTTCCAGTGAGACATTTTGGGAGACAGAGAAATAACATTCATAATTTTCATTGACGCATATTGTTACAATTATTTGATTTTATTATTCATTATTTTTGTTCATCTTTTTATGTAATTGATTTATGAAGTAAGCCTTTTTATAGGCATGTATGTGTAGAAAAAAGTAGAATATATAAGATTGGGCATCCACTACTGATCTTAGAATGTATATATGGGCAGAGAAGTCTACTATGAAAGTTCCCGGCCAATATAGCCACTCTGCAAGATGTAGGTGGCAATTGTGCTGTTGCTGTTGGTTCGTCTATTGATTTGTTTTACTGGCTATAGGACATAATAGCCTTCTCTACAGCATATTATTTAAGCAACATTAGAGTTTGTATGATTATAAACACAAAGACTGGTCCATTACATACCAAAAGACTTCTTTACTGACTCCTCGCCAGCGTGGAGTGCTAAGGACTTGTCCTTCTCTTCAAGGACTAGCACATTTTATCACAAAGGGCTCCTCTTCATAGCTCTATTTCTGGTGCTGCCTTCTGTGAAGGACTTAAAGACCTTCTTAAAGGACATCATGAACTCTGTATGATGGTCTTTGAATAGGAGCCATTTGCGGAATATGGATTTCGGGTATGGATAAGTATTATCAGGATTCATGGAAAAAACTACAAAGAGAGCTCTTGGACTTCTCTGGAACTTTATTTTGGTTCACTGAGACTCAAAGCAAACTCAAAACTGGCCCCTCAAAGCTCCTGATAAACATGACAAAAGGCTAGGTTTAGGGTTAGGGTTAGGGTTACCCAGTATTCTGATATATAGAGAGAATGTAGAATTATATGTTGTTTGGAAGTAAGGCTTCCCCTCCCCCACCCCCAGTGATCTCTGAGTCATACCCCATAAGGCAAGCCTTACCGTGTATCTCCCTTTTGGCTATTTGCTCATCAGCATTTTGTCTCTGGCTCAAAACCCTTCCTGTTGTGATAGTCTTCATCACTGCAGTGCATCTCCACAATTTCCATATAAGGCAGGTTATTCCTACCTGCTGATGTCACCAACTATCCTAGGAAGGTGTGCACACCCTCCTACCTCTCAGATTAAATCAGTCACACCCATCAACTCCACATATAGTTGGCTACTTATTCTTCTTCCTCCTTCCTTCCTTCTTCACTCCCTCCTTTTTTCCTTCCCTCCTTATATTCACCCCTCCCTTTCTTCCTTCCTTGTTTTCTTATTTATTTATTTATTTATTTATTTATTTATTTATTTATTTATTTATTTATTATTTTCCTAGGCTAGCCTTGAGTTTTTTCTGCAGTTCAGACTGACCTTGAACTTGTGATAATGCTGCCTGCTGTAGCCTTCTGCATATTTGGGACTATAGGCATGTGTCACCAGCCTAGCTTGCATGAGTATTCAGATCATATGTTTGAGGTCATCCCTGTTTCTAAGTTGCTTGTTGGATAACCTTGGATAGAGAAATTATCACTTTAATTCTTCCCTTTATGGCTCATAAAATGGTGACAGCACGAACTAAGTTTACAGAGTTGCTGTGAGGAATAAAAGCAATGGAATTTATGGGACTGAATAGCTTATAAGCTGAATAGCTCACAATCGACTAGATAAGATAAAATATTTATTTTATTTGAGAATGGATGGTCTGACAATCTCCACTATTGTGAATATTTGCTTTTGACCCTACTTTTCATTCTCTAGTCCCTCCAGATATCCCTCCTTCCTTCTCTTGGCTCTTTAGGAAGACTTTAAAATAATGGATGACCTGATGACACCAGAAGGGAATCAGGGTGGAAGGGAAAAAAGCACTGATCAAGTTTTATCAAGATTCTTTTTTTTTAAAGATATTGACAAGAATTAACTGATTTTATGTTTGTTTGTTTACTTATGCATTGTGTGTGTGTTCGCATTGGCATGTGTATACTATAACACAGGTATAGAGAGATCGGAAGCATATGACTGGTTCTTCCAGTCCCCACTCAATAGCCTCAGACACAAGGAGGTCTATCTATATCTAGTGAATTAATTTAATGAAAAACAATCGTAATTTACCAAAAGTTGTTTTGATGCTTTAATATCAAAATCTAGATCCTTCCTGCCAGTGCAGTAGCACACATACTACATTCATAGAAACAGACAGACAGACATAACACACATAGTCACACACACACACACACACACACACACAGTCACACACACACAGTCATACACACATACACATAGTCACACACACACAGTCATACACACATACACATAGTCACACACACACATAGTCACACACACACATAGTCACACACACATATTCACACATAGTCACACACACACATAGTCACACATAGTCACACACACACACATGGTCACACACACATAGTCACACATAGTCACACACACACACACACACACACACACACACACACATAGTCACACACACACATAGTCACACACACATATTCACACATAGTCACACACACATAGTCACACATAGTCACACACACACACATGGTCACACACACACATAGTCACACATAGTCACACACACACACATAGTCACACACACACACACACACACACACACAGAAACAAACACACAAACTCAGAGAGACACAAATACCCACACACAGAGAGATAAACACAGACACTCACAGGAACAAACAGACAAGCACATAGACACAGACAGACACAGGAAAGCACACACATTCATATACAAACAGCTGAAGAGACACATACACACATAACCAAAGAGTCCTGTGGCTGATGACTTATGAAAGCTTTCCTTTAGGACTCTTTTCCTGTCCTGTAGTATTTACATTTTGAACACACACTGATAATATTGATGTAGTCTATATAAATCTCATTGTGACGATCATTTATTAGATCTTGCATGTGACGATGTGACTGTCCACATATACCTTCGCCCTGTAATGAGGCAATCTTCCTTGGTTTAGCTCCAGTAGGGAAAAAATTCCAACTCTCATTCCCAAGACATATGATATCTTCCTGATCACCGGAAGTAAACAAGTGAATGAATGAGTGAAAAATTCACATCTGGAGATGGCACATGGATGATCATCTACAACTGGCATCATTTTCCACTCCTTTACTGACATTTTTCACCTGTAGAGCCAGATTATTCTCATGTCCCCAAGCTACATACTGCTGAAGAGGTCTATGAATAAAACCCCAAATTGTAACCTTACTTAAAACCTTATAAGATTTGGGGGATTTATTCTGTAATTTGTTTTGTAACTTGATTACATGATCCTCAACTTTTCAAAGGACACCATTATACCCCAATGTCCAAAGGGGAATATCTTTACACAAAACAAAACGAAACAAAACAAAACAAATGTTTTGGAGTTGTAGACTGTCTCTGAAGGAACTGAAATCTCTACACCAAGACCTCTAATGTAGAGCACTGGGACATGGGGACTCTTGAGGATGAAAATAGTTCAACTGTGAAATATAATTAAAATTTTCACTTACGATGGATATCAAATACAGATTCACATTCAAACAAAATTACTAATGCCTCGGCACACTTCAAAAAATATTGTATTCCCCACACTTATTATTGACCTCTCATTCCTTTGGGATACATCAAGATCCCAATGTGTGCTGTTTAAGAAAAGTCCCCATTCTTTCTAGGCTCTACAAGAAAAGGCTTTCTAGAGAAGATAAACACAGCTATTATTCTGCCTTTGGGTGGAGTCTACATGTATTTATTACTACCTGATGTTTCCTTCCTAACACAGGAGAACAGAGACATAAACTTTAATTGTTTTTCCATATGAATATAGAGGCTAAAGCCAGATATTTAAGCCAAACAGGCCAAGCTTTTGGTCATGGAAGCAAACTTGGCTGTGCAAATTCAAGCTTGGTTGATTAAAATGGTAGCATGGATGGGTTTAGAGACCTGCCAAATAGCGATCAAAAAAACAGTGGTTGAAACAGAAAAAAGAGTGATGAGCACACACATTTTTCAGAGGGTAGGACATAAACACTTCAGTTAGGTGAATTACATTCATACTGTACATATTAATAAGATAAATATGTTCTTGCCTGAAATTGATAGCTTGTTGAAAATGAGTAATACCTTTTTGGAGGTAGTAATTTCTACTGATTTACTATTAAGACAGCATTCCTGAGTAAGCATGATTTGTATCCTACACGACAGATAATCTTTCCTTTCTGTCTCAGAGAACTTACGTAGAACTCCCGAATGACAGACTCAAAAGGAGTGCAATTGACTTCTGACATCTTTGGGTTCACTGCTAATATTTGATGTCTCCTTAACTGTCATAAAATTTTCTCTTTTTTTCTTATATTTTTTCCTTAATATGTCCTACAAGCCTATGAAACAAGTTGTTTTAATTATTACTATAAAAAGTTTTATTCTATTACTAAACATCTTCTTTAGCCTAGATCTGAAATGACAGGTATTTACTGAATATCAAATGTATGTGTACACATTGGTTAAAAGACTTCGTGATTTTATCAACTTAAAGTAGGCAAGTCTTGAAGACGCAAGAACATTCTAGTCATTCTGTAGTCTGCAATAATGGCCTAACTAAAGGAGAAAGGTGCCCTATAAAGCAATTTGCCTTTGTTGTTGTATGATTGTGACTTCTGCTGTAGTGGTTGGCGTCAAATCCAGTATCTCACACTTGCTAAGCAAACACTCTAGCTGAGCTAAATTCAAAGACGTTTTTAGCTATTAATGTTAGAAAAATAGATAAATTATATACATATATAACTTATTATATATATTATACATAATTTTAAAAAGTAGTAATGTTACTGATTTTTCATGCTATTGCTATCCTAACATGAATATGCTGAAGGCACTGAACAGACTTTGTAAATTCCAAGACCATTGTACACAGGTGACTTGGGATCCAGGCTCTCCAGTCACGTCCATTTGTCCTTAAGGCTTTCCCTCACCCATTTCAGTAAACTGCAGTGCTTGGTGCTTTCAACACACAGTAACCTTCATCTAGTGACTCCAGGACAACTTCTCTCTCCTTCAGCCTCCCCATTTCACTCATTATCATTTTATTAGCTTTATATTAAACATGCATCTCCTTGTTCTTACTTTTCCTTCCCTTTACAGAGTTCCTGCAGATCTCTCTTCTTAACCCTAAGACTTAGAAGCCTATGAAGTCAGCATTCACGTTCCCCATCTCTCCCCACTCCCTTCTTTTCCACTGGCTGTTCTACTTTCCTTTATTTACAATGACAGCTGTAGACTGTAGCAGGTAGCTGGTGCTTTCTACATCCCTAAGCCATCCCTGTCCCAAAGATTCATAAGCCAAGAGGCACTTGTCAGTTCAGGGATTCTAACAAAGCCAAAGCCTCTCACCAGAACACTTAGCTACTAGTAGTTTCTCACTGAGGGAATAAGGATGATTCCCATATAAAAATCTAATTGAACTGTTCATTAGTACAAAGGCTTATATAGGATGTAATTTTCTTAGAAGATTCATGCCATATTAGAAGAGGTCCCAAAACTGTCCTTATTTTATAAGCTTTGTCTTATTTTTAATTGTGTATATATGCATATATTCACTCAGGGATACATTCTCTTGATTTTAGATGCCCACAAAGGCCAGAAGAGGGCATCAGATCTGTAGCTAGAGTTATAGACAGCTATGACCTGCCTTGCATGGATTGTGGGAACCAAATTGAGGTTGTCTACAAGAGCAGTATGTGCTTTTAACCATTGAGCCATCCTTCCAGGCCCAGAGCATATCTTCTTGACATGTTTAACATGATTGCACTAACTAGATGTTTCCTATCAAACTTCACAATGAAAATTATATAGTGTGACTGAATTCGGAATTAATCTATGTCTCCAGACAAAATAGATTAATTATAAACACATCAGTGGCAACTCAGAAAAAAATTATTATATTTTTCAAGACTCTCCACGGCCAAGTCCTAAGTAGCCAGAGATTCCTCTTCATGCTCATCAAGTGAGACAATAGACTTAGAGACCGGAGCAGGGTCAACAGTGCAAAGTGTCATTATTCTTATTTTAAAAGCATACATCTCCCCTTTGTATATATTTTAAGCTCTTTGGATATTTGTATATAAGGTATCATAATTATTTCTGTTTAATATCTAAGAGCATTTAGTGAGTCACCTTTGATGCCAAATATTAAAGTTAGATGTAGGAATCAACACATTTGATCCAAGGGCCTGAGAAAACTGGAAAAGAGTGAATCCTACCTGTTCAAGTCCTATAGGGCAAAATAATTTACAGTAATGATGCTCCCTTAAGCAGTCACAGCTTTCGGCCTTAACTGTACATTCCTTTGACTTTAGAGTCAAAATCAGTCACAGCTTCTCCCCTTTTGCACACCACATGGCAGCATACCTCTTCCTACTTTTAGGTAAGGTAAGGGTTCTTCAACTTTAAATTGTTTGACATACATCCCAATGATGACATCTACTTCCTACAGTATCTACAAGGTTTCTGAATCTACCCTTAAAGTTTCTGGGCTAGCTTTTTTCTGGGCTGAATAACTTAGAAGGGTCTGAAAGAATTACATTGCTGGAGTATTTTTACAGGTCTAGAAAATATTTTAAAAATATCCTTCACCATTTTTTCTCAAAGATTACTTTTCTGTCCATCTTTGATTATCATCAAAGACTACTACTATGTGTACCAACTCCTAAGAACCTTGTCTTGTTCTATTTTGTCCATTTTGCTGTGCATGAATATCATATAGGTAAAAAGAAGACACTGCTTGCTTAGTTATAAAGAAAATCAGATTATCTGTTGTCTTATGGCTATAACTGAATTTAGTTTATTAAAATAATGCTCAGTTATTTATAACATACACCTACCTCTACTTCTAATTTGAAGCCAAAAGAATTTATTTCACTAACATGATCTTTATTGTGGTATCATTTTAAGAACATAAGGGAATCCTGAATTAAAACATGAAATATCTCCTTTTTAGGAAACCCTATTTTACTATTTCTCCATTTATTTAGATAAAGTCAAGAGTCTTAATAATACAGTCAGATACATGGAAGCAGAGAAGTAATAAGCTTTGTCAGCTAGAATTACTGGCAAACCATATGGCTTAGTTTATTTAAACATTTTTGTGACCACTACATGAGTTATAATTTTTATAGAATTCATTCTCCTATTTTTAACTTTTTATATTGTCATTTGTATAATAACTTAAAAAATAATTATCTATATTCACATGATGTTCATTCAACAGATGTTTATCAAGAATTTGCTATATCCATAAATTGGGTGAGACCGTTACAACAATAATTTTGGAATAAGTGGCTTATAATCAATATCAACCATATTACAAGATTTTAGAGGGAACAAAAACCTCTAAAGTCAAGGTTTCAGGAAACCTGGTGGATGACTGAGTTCCACCTTGGTTTCCAGGTAAGTGTTTTGTGAATTGTCCAGCTGTGGCAGAAGTAGAGGGCAGCTCTTTGTGTCTTTTTCTAAGGATTCCTGAGGGGGTCTCTCTTTATAGTGGATTGGCTTCCATGCCATTACCCTGTCTTCACATTTAGGCATTGTGATTTCAACACAAGGAGTTCAGAGGGGCGTAAATATCCCACCAAATTACATCATTGATACAATCATTGCAAAATTAAGAATTATAAATTTAAAGGTTCTGCCCTAAAAACACTCACAGTACTTGGACATAAGATTTGCTTTTAAAAAGAGAGAGAGAAATGTTTGATTTAAATGATACCTGGAGACAAACAAAACAATTCAGGGGAATGTGGGTCTCCACTTTGGCATGGCAGAGGTCTACACTGGAGTGTAAGTGTGTGTATGCCTTCATAAGGGAGCTTTGTGTCTGTGTGTATGTATTCATATGGGTGCATATCCCGAAGGGTAGAAGACTAAGTATTCACTCGTGTGTCCACACATGCAGAGGTAAAGGACAACTTCACTTATGCATAGTTCCCCTCTGGCATTTTCAAGTTTGTTTGTTTGTTGTTTGCTTGCTTTGAGACAAGCTGCATGATCTGTTATTCACCAGGCTGACAGGATAGTGAGCCTCAAGGTTCTACCTGTCTCTACCTCCCGAGTGTTAGGATTAAATAGAGTGCCACCATGCCCACTTTTTTTTATGAGTTCTAAGGGATGAATCCAGGTACTTGTGCTTGTAAGGCAAGCTTGTTACCAACTGAGATATCTCCCTGAGCCCACAGGGTTATTTTTTTAATAGGGTCGGCTAGAAAGATTTCATTATAAGACAGCTTTAGGGTATGTGTATATATATATATATATATATATATATATATATATATATATATATGGATATATTTATGAAGTTATAGGGAAAGGCTTTCTGGTGAAGAGTAAAGAATAAAACTCATAAAGGATGTCCAGGCATATGATGCCTGGTATGAGAAAGGAAGCCACTGTGGCTGGAACAGAAAGAAGAAAAGAGCTGGTCTGAGACGGTATCTCTAAGTAATGCATCGAAACAACACCTCAAAGCAAAGAAAAGAAAGTCAAGTGCTGTTTAAAAGCCTCTGCGAATGTTGACTTCATTATGGAACTGATATGATCTACTTCACTCTCTTTAATTTTTTCCAATGTTACTTATAAATAATAAATAATAAAGTGTACTAGTCTTAAGTAAGCAGCTCTAAAGTGCCTTGACAATTAAATATTTATATACTCCCATGGAACAACCAGGCACAAACACATATATGCCCTTCTGAAACACCGTGGGATTCCTCAGCATTTTTTCCTTTGTATTTCACCATTTTTCCAGTTCATGAAAGCTATGTAAATTGCATTGTGTACTCAGTTGTGTGTTTTTGTCAGTCAGACATGTGTTTCTCAATGTATGCTTATGAAAGTCATCTTTCTTCCGTAAATTATTGATCATTTTTATTGTTGTGCTGCATGCTATTTTTTAAATTTTGTTCATCTATCCATTTTCTTGTTGGATATTTAGGTCGTCTCCAATTGGGGATGTAGTGAAAATTTTGTTTTTTGTTTTTTTGTTTTTTTCAAATTTATTTTAAGGTAAAATATACATTGTTTCTTTCCTCATTCTTTCTCAAAATAATGACCTCTTTTTAGAAAATATTACTGTTGTACATGCATATAAATGCATATATATATATATATATATCTCATGGTGAATTGACTTACTCTTCCTTGTGTATATGTTTGCAGGGTCGACTACTTGGGTAACTCTCTCTCTCTCTCTCTCTCTCTCCTCTCTCTCCTTCAATGTTTACATGAATATTGGTGTTGTGATTATTTAAGCAGCCATATTCTTGAGGTTTCATGAATATACCTTGTCTCACATTTCTAAAGACACCATCATCAGCCAATTTCCTGGTCCTTTGGTTCACACAATCTTTCTACCCACTCTTCTTGGCCATCTCCTGAGTGGTAAGTGCAGATGTAGGGTCTGTGTTGTAGGATAGCTGAGGCCACAATCCATGTTCTCTGCATTTTGACCACTTGTGTCTTTTTGTGATGGTTTCTATCTTCTGCAAAGAGAAGTTTATTCGTCAAAGCTACATTTATACATGGATACAGGGATAAGTACTTAGAATTCAGCTAAGTATACTTTTACTGGTATACTTTTACTTAGCATATATTATACTCGTATGGTAATGTGATACTGGAAGGTCATACTCTGTGATTCATAACCTCACTAACCATGGGGAGTTGGCTATATTTATAGTGCCAGGAATAATTTTCCTGCTGCTGTGTGAGCTCCCCTAAATAGCAACATGAAAAGCGTTTTCTCCATCCTGGTACTAGATGTTTTATTAGATAATCTATGGTTCTTTGGGAGGGCATTATCACCCTGAGTAGCATAACATTACTTAAACCATGTACATGTATGCAAATTTACATGTATGTGCTTTGTATGTACTTTTAGATACATATGAAATAATATGAGTCTTGCTCTTCTTCTGTACTCATCTCCTTGTTCTCTTGCTGTTAATCCTGACTGGAGGGCACTTCCTATTTTTCTCACTTCTATCTTGTCAACACTTCTATCATACTATCAGGACTCTTGCACTCCCTCATAGCCCCACCTCCCTCATAGCCCACCATGCTTCCCTTATCTATGCTGCTTTCTGCATTTACTCCAAGCTATGAATGTTCAATACATTTTTTTACAGTTTTGTACATTTTGAGTACAGTGTTGATTCCCATGTTTTAAAAATGTTAGTCATACATTTGTTACTCAATTTCTTCTCTTTATTTATTGATAAGAAGCTATAAAGAGCTTTAATTTAACAGCATTTTAATGAATTTTACTATTTATTAAATAAAGATTAAGACATGTTTCATACTAATGATATGGATATGCCTGTTTATTTTCATATAAATAAAAGAAAAAAGTTCTTTCTCTCCTTTTTTTTCTTTTCTTTTCTCCTTTAACCTGTCATGTTTGGCCCTATCCTAGGTCTCTAAGCCATTCCTGATCCCCCAGGAAGTTGTCAGGCCTGGCTTCCCTTTCATAGCATGCGTCTTAAGTTAGACCAGTCATTGTTTGGCCACTGCCACAACTTCTGCATCACCATTACCCCAGCATATCTTAAAGTCAAGACAAATTGTAGGTCACAATTTTTTTGATTGGGTTGGTGTCCCAGTTCCTGTACTGAAAGCCTGTCCTTGTTTTACAAAATGTCCCATTTGGGCTCCTTGTCCCCCATTAGTAGGAGTTTTCACTAGGGTACACCTCATGGATTACTGGGCTATTCCATTGCACTACATGTCTACCTTGCCCTCCAAATGCTCACGCAATTCCAGTTTCTTCTCCCTGTACTCTCTCCCTCCATCTCCCATGACTTGTTCCCTCCTGTTCCATTCCCACTTAGCCTCAGTCCGCCCACAAAGTCTCTATTTCCCCTTTCCAGAGATATCCATATGCTCCACTGTAGCAGGACCCAATTAAATAATCAATTGATTCAAGCAGTGGCATTGTTCCTCACCCCCGTTCCCAAATGAATTCACACACACACACACACACACACACACACACACACACACACACACACACACTTTATGTTTTGATGTGCCTAAAAGGCTAGGCTACTCCATAACCTCTATGTGGCTAATCCAACTCCCTCTGATATTCCTGATTTATTATTTAATAAAATCTATATTTTTATCTTTGCTGTCCTGGACCCAGTCAGGCAGCCTTCTTGGGGTCACTCTCCCCAGCTCCTACATAAAGGGCAGTTGTGCTCTCTATCCTGTACCTTCTCAGGTGTGGATGTGTCTTCCTTCTCCCAGCATGGTAGATCTCCTTCTCTTTTCTCTCAGTTCCTAGCCCTGGAATCCTAAAAGTCCCACTTCTGTCTGCCCTGCACAGCCACTGGCTGTCAGCATCTTTATTTACCAATCAGAATCAACTGGGTTCAGGGTCCCTGAGTGTTTAAAGTGGGGACATTCCTGTGAGCAGTCTTAGGGACCCAAATTAACACAACACAAGCAACTGAACCCACTACGCCCCACCCTTGAGCTCTTCTTTTACTTAGCCTCTCTGGGTCTATTGATTGATTTTCGCATATCTTTTACATTACAATAAATGAATACATAAAAGTTTATCTCTCTGGGTTACCTTATCCAGAATGATATCTTCTAGTTCCCACCATTTACCTGCAAACTTCATGATGTTATGGTTTTTAACAGCTGAGTAATACTGCATTGTGTCAATGTACCACATTTTCTTTATCCATTCTTCAGTTGAAGGTCATCTAGGTTGTTTTCGGTTCTCGGTTATCCACAATAAAGCTTCTATGAACACAGTTATGCAAGTGTCCTGGTGGTAAGATGGTGTATCATTTAGGTGGTGTAGCTGGGTCATGAGGTAGATCAATTCTCGATTTTCTGAGAAACCACCAAATTGATTTCCCAAATAGGTTTGTAAGTTTTCACTTCTACCAGCAACTCAGGAGTATTCCCCCTTACTCCACATCCTCACTATATTTCTCTGGAGGCTAAGGATGTTAAACATTTCTGTTTCTCAGACATTTAAAATTCCTCTGTTGAGAATTCTCAGTTTAGAGCTGTGAACCATTCTTTTTTTTTTCTTTGTTTTGTTGTTTACTAAAATACTGAAATGAAAAACAAACTTGCAGGATAACAAGAATCAGCGAGAGCCTAAGTGCTATACCCAGCAACAGCTGTCTTCTCAGGATTATGTATTGTGGACAGAAGGTCAGATATCAGGCTGCATCAAGGTTGGGGTGAGCCCCAGAATGTGTAGAAAGAGCCCCGAATAAGGAGGAGTCACCATGGAGGGGTAGAGCTAGGGACAGTGACTTCACAAAGACTCCAGGTTTAGCTCACGTGATGGCTTGGTGAGGCAGACCATATAGAACCAAGATGAGGGCAGTAGTGAGTGACTCCAGGTGGTGAGGCTGCGACTCAGAAAACACCTCATCCCAGGAGGCCTGGGGGGCCCTCATCTTGGTTACCTGTTTCATTGTGTAGCTTATGAATGATACGAACTGTTTTCCCAAGTGCTTGCCAATTGCTAACAGGTTTGGTGCCTTGTTTCTTGAGTTCCTAGCCCTCTATCCGATGCTGAGTTGGCAAAAATCTTTTCCATTCTATAGGCTGACAGTTAGTCCTATTGATGGTCTACCTTACAGAAGCTTTTCAATTCCATGAAGTCCCATTTATTAATAATCTTAGTGCCTATGCTCTTCCTTTTCTGTTAAGGAAGGTGTCTCCTGTGCCAAAAGTGTTCAAAATTATCCTCTACTCTCTCTTCTATTAAGTTCTGTGTATCTGGTTTTATGTTGAAACCTTTAATGCACTTGGAATTAAGTTTTGTTCAGGGTGCTAGATATCAATCTATGTTCATTCCTCTACACGCAAATATCCAGTTACTCTAGCACCATTTGTTGAAGATGCTTTCTTTTCTTCAAATGTATACTTTAAGATGTTTAGTAAAAAAAAAATCAGGATCCATAAGTATGTGGAATTACATCTGGGTCTTCAATTAAGTTGATTAACTTGTCTGTTTTTATGTCAATACCACGTGTTTTTAATTACTATCGCTCTGTAGTACAGCTTGAAATCAGGGATGATGATATGTCCAGAAGTTCTTTAATTGTACAGGATTGTGCTTACTATTCTGATTTTTGTTTGTTGTTTTCATAAGAAGTTGAGTATTGTTAATTCCTGGTCTGTAAAGAATTGTGTAGGAATTTTGATAGGGATTGTGTTGAATCTGTTGTTTTTGGCAAAATGACCATTTTTACTAGTCCATCATTTTTACTAGTCATCTTACAAGTCCAAGAGAAGGGGAGAGATTTCCATCTTCTCTTATCTTCTTCAATTTCTTTCCTCAAAGAATCGAAGTTATTCTCATATATGACTTTCATTTACTTCATTAGAATTACCCCCAAAATATTATTTGTGGCTATTATTTGTGGTTTCCTTAATTCCTTTCTCAGTCTATTTGTCATTTGTATACAAGAGGACTATTGATTTTTTGTTGTTGTTGTTAATCTGGTATCAAGCCACTTTTCTGAGGATGTTTATCAGATGTAGCAGTTCTCTGGTAAAAATTTTGGGGTTACTTGTATATACTATCATCTTTAATAATGATACTTTGAGTACTTCCTTTCCAATTTTTATTTCCTTGCTCTCTTTTTTAATGATCTTGTTGCTTGAGCTAGAATTTCAAGACATATATTGAATAGATATGGAGAGAGTGGACAGCTTTTTCTTCTTTCTGATTTTAATGGAATTACTGTGAATTTCTCTCCATTTAATTTAATGGTTTAGGGTTGCTGTAATTGCCTTCACTATGTTTAAGTATGTCCCTTGTATCTCTCATCTAAGAATTTTATCATGAAGGGGTGTTTGATTTTTGTCAAAGGTTTTTTAAGCATCTATTGAAATGATCAAGATGTCGACTATCTTCAGTGTTTTTTCAGAGTTGATCAACATTAATTGTATAATCATCAAAGATGAGAAATTTTTATACTAATACTCAAAACGAAATGACCAAACTAAATTTTTATACTAACTCAAGTAGAAAAACGTTAAAATCTAACATTATGCTATAATTTGTATCTTCGATACTCAGATGCTTATAAATGATGATGGTATAAAGTATTAGAACTTTTTTTTCTGTAATTCAACTTACAGTTCTATAAGAGCACAAAACTCTATGTGCCACAATTCCTATCAGAAGATGTTCTAGGATGTGAGATAAGACAGTTCTTTCAGGTACTCCCTGGTGTGAACATACACAGTTGCCTGCTGTCCATTCATGGCTGAGGCTACAGTGAAGTCATGTCATGCCACACAGGACAGTACTGTCAGGAACACTCTGGAATTGTGAAGTTAGAGTTGAATTAATATGCTTTCAATTCTTCCTTCTCTTAAGTACCTGTCTCTTGCCGTCTGATCTCTCTTTCTCTTTTCTTCTCTCTCTTTGGTCTATTGCTGTGAATAGATGCTGTGAACATGACATTTCATATAAGACAAAGCAATTCATTAGGAACCTGCCTTCCATTTTAGAGGCTAGCCCATTCATGGGTGGGAAGATCGGAAGCATTCAGGCAGACATGGTATTGAGTAGCTGAGAGTTCTACATACTGATCCACAGGAAGCAGAAGAGACTTGCTGGTCTGACATGAGCTTCTGAAACTTCTAAGTCTACCCCCGGTGATACTCTTTCACATCATTCTGAATGGCCTGTGGGACTATTCCTGTTCAACCACCACATTCTCCTTTCCATTCTAACTTGACGTCTTAATTTAGTGTCTTGTTGTAAGTAAGTATACTTGCTTTATACAAAAGTCATTTTACCATTTTTGTTCTCTTTATGTAAATAATTTGTTATGTTTAATATGTTTCTTTAAGTTGGCAAGATTCTTTTCTACTTTCTATTGATTTCTGATAATATTTCTCTTTCATTAGCATTGGGAGAAATTTTGGTAAATGTGTGTTTGTGTGTGTGTGTGTGTGTGTGTGCAGGTGTGTAGGTTGTGTAGGTGTGTAGGTGTGTGTAAGTCACTATGTGCACATGGACTTGCAGGTACATATGTTCTTATATGGTTGAGCACATGGATGCCTAATACCACAACGTTGGTTTTCACCAAGAATCCCATCTACATTTTCTTTCAAGAGAGCATTTCTCACTGATCCAGATCTTACTCAGTATACTAGGCTATTGGACCAGCAAGTCCACAGAATCTGCCTGTGTTCACTTTCCCAGAGCTGGAACTATAGCAAATCTGCCTCTTTATGTGGGGCTTAATATCTGAACATAGACTCTTAGGTTTATTTGTCAAGCACTTCACTCTTCCCTGACTGAGCTATTCCCTGGCTCCCAATTTTCTGATTTTGAATAATCTTATATTAGTGTAACATTGTGAATTTGATTCTTCATAGAAATTTACAGATTAAAAACACCTTGGCTTTCCTATCGCATTGACTCAGTATTTGGTTAAACAAGTGACCCCATTCACATTAGCTATGAGAAGAATTAGTGGCTGCCTTATGGACAACTCAGCACAGCAGGGATACCAAGGAAAGAAAGTAGACATAATGGCTACTGAAATGGTTCAAATGGTAGTCTCAGAGAAAGTTCAGGAAAATCTTATTCCGCACACTGGAAGGGGAGTCAAGAAGAAGAATGATGATGACCAAGAAGGGCTGAAGGCTCAAGGTTTGCTGCTTGTGCTGGACAGAGAGGCGAGACTTCTTTATGGTAAAATCCTGAAAACTGTGCAAATGAAATTTAGGAGCAAAATATGAAATCTGTGCCAAATAAGACCATACAATTATACATGATATACATAACTTTATATCATATGTAATATATTCTATATGTAACATGAAATTATCTTTACATTTAGAGACGAATGAAATTCATAGAACTGATGTACATAAACTGAAGTTCAAACACTTTGCATCTCATTTATTTGACAGTTTGGTTTTTGTTTACAAATATAATATCCAAATTTTCATCTAAACCTCACAAAGGAAGAAGCACACTTTTCTTTTTTATTATAAAAAAAAGCAAACTCACTTTTAAAAGATGTATTTTCTTCTGTATTTTATATGTAGGAGTGGGTTGTCTGCATGTATGTCTGGACACTAGACACGGCATGAAATCCTATTATAGACACTTGCGAGCTGCCATTTCAATGCTGAGAGTTAACTGAAAGACCTCTGGAAGAGCAGCCAATGCCCCTAACCACTCACCTACTTCTCCAATCTCATATTTTCCTTCTCAGAGTTCAAATTCCTTATTTTTAGACTTTTATAGATTCAAACTTTATGAAATTAAAGTTTAAGGCTCGATAGAAATAAGATAATAGATGATATTAATTATATGCAAATATTTGACCCTAACAGCAGGTTCATTTAAAAGGTAGACACTGTGCTTTTTAAAAAAAACCCTATCCACAATGAATCTCAGAATGTTTTTTGATTAGAATGTAACTCTTTAATTTAGGGAGCAGATTTTGGGCTGGGGCATCAGCTCTGTAGCAGGAAAGGAAATCCATCACCATCCATGAAGCCTGCTCATTTCAAAGCCCATTCACATTCCAAATTAAGTTGTTTTGCCTTTCTCAGCTTTCCTTTGAATCCTTTTCGAAGCTATAATCTGTAGACAACTGTTCACCCACGTACCTGTGGTTAGGGCATTGTGAGGCAGTTTTCCTTTTATTCTATATTAAATGCAAAAATTACTTTAACGCAGCAGTGAAGTAAAAAACGCTATAGGCACTCTGAAAAATAAGAGCTAGGAATTTCTGAGTTAATGATCCTGCAGGAGGAAAATCTTTGCTTCATTGTATATCCTGCGCTTATCGGGATGTGCATTTGACATAACGCTGAATGATAAATAAGAAAAACTTCTTTTGTCCTACTACATATTATAAGAGAATAGAAAAACATGTCCATGGAAAGTCGGATTCTTAATCTTTCTTCAGCTTTCTTTGCATATCTCTCTGCAAAGGAAGTTCTGGAGGAGAGGAAAGGGGGTGGGGGGAGTTGTATCCTCCGACTTACCATATAGTTGAGTATGTGTGTTTTCCATAAGAGAAACTATGGACATTGCTTTGCATTGAAAAAGTTTAATTATAAAATAATTTTTCCTTTAATGAAGAATAATGTTTCTTGAAAAACCTCCATTTATAGAATATTAATCAATTCTGATGAGATCTGCACTCTGAGAATTTACATCAGATAATTTGCTTCTTTGGACACAGTAAACAAGAAAGATATTAATAAAGCAGTATGAGATTAAGTGTCTGATGCTTGGTATACATCCACAGTGATAAGTGACATCACTGCATTTTGTGATAAATTTGTAATAATCCCTACAGTTACTGATACCAACCATATACCGTAAGATGCCAGTCAGAGATATAAAAATACCACGGGAGAACTACCAATTTTTAAAAGGAACAAAGGACACAGCAAGTAAACACCTTAGACACCAATTAACTTTTGCTACATATCAAACTCTGGGGAAATGGGTGGTTTTCACCAGCTTTTTAATTTCTCTCATTGTTTGTGGTTGCCTGAGTCACTGGTTGACTGGTACAGGCTGCTCTTGTAGCGTCTCACACATGATTGCTCCAGTGATAGTTTTTCTGCACCTGAAACTCACTGGTATCTAATTACTAGTCCAGGACGCTTTTCCACTCTCAGCTGGAAAACTGAGTTGCATTATTCCAACTTGGGCTGACCAGCACAGAGCTCTTTGTAAACGCTAAGAGTGGCAGGGGCTGGCATGATGAAACGGTCATTAACAGGCTTGCTGCAAGCATGAAGGCTTAAGGTTGATCCCCAGAACACAGGTAAAACTGCCAAGTTCAGTGGTGCACTTGTAGTATTAGCAGGAGAGGGAGAGAAACATTCAGCTCCCTGGAACTTGCTAGTTACCCACTCACGAATTCCAAGCCAGTGAGAGACCTTGTCTCAAAGACAAGGTGGACGTCTGCTGAAGAACATCATCCATGGCTGTCCTATAGTTTTTGCATTTACTGTGACACTCATGAGTAAGCATGTGCAGTGCACACATGTACAGGAAAGAGATGCCCATATAAAAAGTATTTGCGGTCCTATTGTAAAACTCCTGGACGAGCTCCTGGCTTTGGCAGGCCTGATGTTATCCCATTAGCAAGTAGAAACATGGATGGGACATTTCAACTACAGGAAATAAAGATTTGCTTTGCAAAGCAGTGTCGACATAAGGGTAGATAAGATTTTGGTCATTTAAGTGTGTAACACAGTGAACCAATGTTCAGCTACAATGGAATAGAGTTAAGGATGAAAGGAAAGGGTAGCATGTTGGTGCCCTCACTCGAGTGAGTTCCGGAGGAGTTTTCCTAGGGGAAAGAAAAAATGGCTGCATCGCCGTGTTATGTATATTGTTAATCTAAAGACTGAGCTGCAGATCACTGGGAAAGAAGGAATCCTAGAGAAGCATTTAATGTTTTTGAAAGCAGCTGCCCCTGTCTGGCACCCAGCATCCACTCACCAATGCTTCCTGTGCCTTTCTCTTACTAGGAATCCAGACATGAGGCAATGAACGTGGTACAAATGTGCAGAATAATGCCAAACACGAAAGTAATTTACAATTTGTCAGAAGCAAGTGTTTGATTACAGATGGATTGGGGGGGCGTTAGCAGTAATAAGTAAAAGGAAATAGAGTAGATTCAAAAATTCAGTCTTTCATAAGAGGAGAGCAGTTAGTTATATATCAGAAGACAGAGAGTGAAAGAAGAAACCACTCTTGGGTAAGGTAATGTTTAAGCATATTAAATCTGAATAGAATGTAGCATACCCCATTAATTATGTTTAGAGTGGCACTGGAAGCATGTAGGTTGTGTGTGTGTGTGTGTGTGTGTGTGTGTGTGTGTGTGATGTTCTCATCTATATATAAATATATACTATATTGTTTATGTTAGATATATCAGATATTCTCAAATATAATCTGCATATATATATAATAGGAAATGCAAATAATCAATTTTCTGAGAGATGAGTAGAGAACCTACATGTTAACCTACATGTTAGCCTTGAAGATCAATGGAGAAACCAAAGATAAAGTTCACCACAAAAAGATAACCACAGAGCAGTCTGGTGGGTGATCCAGGGAGACAGATTCGTATTATGTTAGAAAAAACAGGTAAGTTCAAAGTACTTTCTTGGGTTTTATTTAAATCAAGAGCATTTGAAATGAAAAATTAAATTATAATGCTTCATAGGAAGAAAACAAATGAGGCAGGCATGAGGTTGTCCATCAGCCATGCTGAGCTGCATTCTGGAAAGATGATAAAAATAACAGTAGCAATTGCAGTAGAAAGGACTGGCTTTGAAAATTTTCAGACAACTAGAGAGATGATGGCTCAGTGGTCAAGAGCATTGACTGCTCCTCTAGAGGTCCAGAGTTTAAATCCCAGCAACTACACAGTGGCTCACAACCATCTGTGATGAGATTTGATGCCCTCTTATGGTGTGTCTGAAGATACCTACAGTGTACTTATATATAATAAATAAATCTTTAAAAAAAAGGAAGTAAAATTCCAGTTGCTAGATCACCTGAGTCAGAAGGAAGAGTCATCCATGGAACATTCTGTAGATCAGCTCCTTGGTAGTTCTCACCATTGCACTGTTTGAAGAAAATCAAACATTTGAAGACAAAGATGAAAACCAAATCCCCTGACTCTAGTAACTATAGATAGAATAAATATTTGTTTCCTTCATTGTGGACATATTTTCTGTTTTTAATATGACTTGATATATTTCCTAGGGATAGATGTATGTCCTATGTTTACTCAAGTGACCATTTGTTGGGTACAAAGCACAACAGATTGCCAAGACTCACTCTATCTTTGCGATCACTATTAATGGGGTCCCTAGAGCTATACAGCACAAAATGTGTCAGATCCTCCATGGCAGCAGAAAAGAATCATATCTGAATTATTTACTCCAGAATACATGAAAAGTGGATGGATCACAAAGACCAAACCACGAGCAAAGTTCAAAGTAGTTATATTATAGAAAGATGGGCAGAGGCAATGAGTGACTGGACTTAGGCAGCAATTCTGCTTTTTAAAACAATAGTACTCAAGAGGAGCCTCATAAAAGCGGCTTAGGTTAAAATATGGGAGATGAGAATTTAGACAAATCAAATATATGGTCTCCAAATGTCAGATACAATAGTTGGAATATCATCATGTAATATATAGAACCACAAAGACAGTAATATATTCAGGAGAAATTAGAGAGTACAGAGTAGACAATACAAGAGGTCTCCTGCCAGAATAATTACTTTTATTTTCTATATTAAGAATTATATATATATATGTATATATATATGTATATATACATATATATATATATAATTTAACAGTACATTTCTTAGCCAGAAAAAAAAAGAGAAAATCCTGAAATATACTCTCCAGATTTATTTTACAATTTGTTTCTGCATTATTACAGACACTTTATGAATTGATTACTTTCCTATGAATCTTGAGTTTTCATTCTTCTAAGAAACTTAATATGCACGTTATGTAAAAGCCACATTATTAAGAAGAGATTTTACAGTGACCCATGTTAAGCATTTTGTCTGATTGTGTTTTTACTCTTCTACATGAATTAAATTAAACGGTGTAGGTTAAAACTCATAATTGTGTTGGCTTGTTTAATTGGGGAAGCTGAATTGTCACTGAATTGATGGCGAACAAATCAATGGCTAATCAGTCTAAACAGCAGTCATTACTAAATGTACTTATGGGAAGTTAATTACTATATAGTAGTGCCATGTCAAGTGTGAAAAAGCATTAAAATATACTAGGATGTGTCAACAGGCAATGTCAGAAAGTGCAATGGACTATGAACCCATTAAACTTGGGTATTTTAAAGCACTTTACTTCAACAAAGCATCAGATCTCAGCGATAACCTGCAAAATTTGCAAATTACTAATTTTGCACTTCCCAGCAAGCCCCGACATGTTCCTGGCCTGTTTTACTGAATACAATTCAACTTGCTCGGCTGTAGCTGCTGTTTAGCAGATTCTAAATCTCTTGTCTGAAATTCTCCTGTTGTAGGTAGGTGGTGAGAATGGAATCGTCTTTTTAAACAACCATATCTAGAACTGTCACACTGCCTTGGAATATTTTATACTTCAAGATCCATCTCCATTTTTTTCCAACATAGTACCTAGCTCTCACCTCAGAGAGAAGGGATCATTCGCTCATATAAGTATATAGATTCAGGTTGCCCCAACTAGCATATTTTAATAAGGAAATGTTTTTATAAGATTTTTAATGTTAGCAGAATAACAAAAAGTCAGGTATTAATGTACTTCTTTAAATAGAATGGTGGTAACATAAGTTATTTGGGTGACAGAGAAGCAGTAAATAATGCCCGAAAGGTAGCAGATATTCTCTGCTGTCTGCCAGCATTGTCTTTTGATATGGCGGAAGCTAGTAGTCTGTTAAGTTACTGCATTCTTAAGTGTGCTCCTTGCTAGTCACAAGGATGTTAAGTAGCACAAAGAAGTAGTCAATGAATGGACTCACAACTAGGGATCTAAATATAGACTCAGATAATTTGACTTTGGCTAGGAAGCATCTCTCTATCATCACAAAGAACTGATCTGTCCATCTTAAATGTAGGTGACGCATTTTCTTTTTCTGGGAACTCCAGTTCACAGTTTATTGAACGAAGGTCTTGGAAAACAGAGGCATCATACCAGAAACAGTGAAGGGCAAATTGTAAAGCACAGTTCTAAAACTATCTTTCTCCATGGTCAGGAAAAGCCTGGTCTGATTTAGAAGCTGAAGCAGCACCTCTGACAAGCATGAGGGGGAGAGGGATGCCTCTGTAGAACTTGGAGCAATGAAAGGAGAAACAGACTTAGTGCAGAATTCTGAAATCCTTCCAGAATCAGAGACCACAGAGATGCTGATGGCAGTAAGCGAACATCTGTTGACAGAGATCTCCACAGCAGTCAGGAATATCCTTGCCCTGTGTGTGTTGAAGTGAATACTATCCATTTCCCTCTCGAGGTCTCTGGTGCAGCACATTCCTGCCATACCCTTACATATACACTCAGAAGCATATACCCACTTTCCTCTTACTATTACAGACACTAAAATAAAGATTGTTGCTTCTCTCCTCTCCTTACTACTCCTCTCCCCAAATGTTCTGTTGAATTTTTTCTACAAATTCTGTTCCAAAATCTAGCTCATCAGTGGCTAGGGGAAATTCTTCTGCTATTAAATGCAACCCGTTTTCCCATATTTTGAATCACAGGTTAAGGGGGAGAGGAGAGCAATCTGCTTCTCATAGACATTTTTTCCTTTCCTTTCTGACAGTCTCTGGATCTTATTGACAAGAACACTTGGGGCTTGAGGGCTTTTCTTTTGCATCTGTTCCTTCCACAGATTTGAAATCTCTATATATTTTCAACTTAATTGGAATAGTGCTTGGAAATGGGAGGGGACTTGTGAAAAAGGTATTGTTCTAGTTTGGTTTTCTATTGCTAGAATGAAAACCGTGACAAAAAGCAATGTGAGGAGGAAGAGTTTATTTAAAATCTTACCAGGTACCAATTACAGGTACAAGTGAAGCCAAGCCAAGAACTCAAAAGACAAGAGCTTAAAGTAGAGACTATGGAGAACACTGCCTAGTGGCTTGCTTCAAGGCTTACCTTGAAGCACATTTCATACATACAGCAGCCCTGCCTGACTGGAGATGACAACACACACTGTGGGGTCTGTGTCCCTTCCTACATCTCCATCAATTAGAAACTGAGAAAATGTCTTCCACAGACATGCTCACGGGCCAGCCTGATTTAGTTGTGCATCTTCTTTCCAGGTGTGAAAAGTTGACAATGAAGATTAGCCACACATGTCAGAAGAATTCATTTGGTGGTGCCCTATGGAGGATCAGAACATTAACTAGGAGGCAGTAACAGCCTGAATCCATGGTACCTGAGAGACAGGGAATGAAATAAAATACAAAGAGTGGTGAGCTTTGCCCAAAAGTTATAAGATAGAAACTGATTGTTCTAGAATCTCTGGTCCAGAGACTAGATCCTGAGTGCTTATGACCCACAAGTAGTCCTTAAGGAACAACCTCTTGATATGTTGGCTGTTGTCCAGTTTCATCTAGAAAACAAAGTTTCATCTAGGAAGCAAAGTTCCTAGTTAGGGCTCAGTAGGACCATGGAAAGACACATGATATGACTAAAAATGGCTATTGGTCAGGATTAAACACTGAGAGCCTCTTTAAAAATGCAACTTTATACTATCTCCTCCTTAAACTCAGGTCTTTTAGGAAAGATACTTAGGAAAGCTACATTCTATGTTCACATCGTCATTTGACTGAAACCTAAGAAGATGGCTTATATATTTTCTGATTGGCTGTAACTCTGGTCAAGATTCAAGCTTACAGTAACACCTACAAAAACCAAGCCATGTTAGCCAATTCTTCTAATAAGTGAATGAAGAGTGGAGAGAGAGAGAAAGAGTAAAGTCATGCCAGTTTATCAGGGGATCTGCACTTCAGTATCACGGTTACCAGCTAATATACAAGTGATAAATTTTTCACACTTGTAAAATTGTCTTCATTGAGTATATCTAATGATACTTGTGTGAGTAGTATTCTTGAAATACAGGATCAGATGTGAAGAAAAAGGAAAACCCTTCTTTTAAGTTCAAAGTATATTCTAGAAATGGCAAGGTAATTATATGTAAAAATTCTTCCAATATTTGAAACACAGAAGAGCTGATCCAGCTGGATATTGAAAGCCATTGATGACAATGTTCTGAATTATCCATATTCACTCTCAGTAAATCCAAGATAAATTGTTTGCCTCTTCTCTCCATGTTCCCTGAAGCTCTGGATGCTGTGGTTTGACCATTTCGTAAGAGAAGTCTCATTTAAGGAAAAAGAGTCAGAATTTTAATTTTTCGGTCTTACTGGAATTGGTCTCTACTGAAAGCAGCTCCTCCTGCCTCTTCTACTCAAAGTAGAGCATGAAATCCACACTGGCTCATTAAAATCCTAGACTTCTCCAGGCCATCTGTAAGCATGACAAGCAGCAATCAATGTGATTGCAGTGTGCAACCCGCGCTGTCATACATCAACACAACACACGGATGCTCTAGCATGGTTTTGGAGATGTCGGAAGCATTTGGGGATTGTTTTGAACTCTAGCATTTCAGAACAGATCTTGTTTTCAATTACACGATGTAATTGAAATGGGCCATGCTCAAGGCATCTGAGGAGAAACTAGTGATGTCATCTTCCCCCTCTGTGGGCCTATTGGGTTTTAGCAGCCCAACACTCTAGGTCCCCAGTGCGATACACAAAGATATGGTTCTAACTCTCAGGATGATACATTCATAAAGGTTTCCTTTTGGGACACCTCTGAGGATCACAATTACTCTGAATCAAGAGAAGAGTCAATCAGGCCTGAAGTGAGGGGCTTGCATTTAAAGTCACCGTTTAGTGAGAAGGTACAGGGTTTCTTTGCTTGTCAAACTGCTGAAAACGATTACTATCAAATTCATCACCTCCCTCCCCACTCCTTTCTCCTTTATTATAGCGACACTAAGTTCAGCAAAAGCATCCCCCTGCCCGTAAAAGCACCGGGAATCTTAGCGTTACCTATTGATTGTTTACATTTCAAGCCAACAAATTATTTTTCAAGACTGGATCCTGAAGACGCCCCTAAATTTTTCCTCGTTTAGGATTAAAACTCAGGAGATGCTGCTCCCTTGGAGAATAGAAAACTTGTCTACAGCTGTGTTTGGTGCCAGAGGACTTAATGACAGATTGCAGGCGCCACCGCCTCTTTAATTGAGTTTCAGCTTGTTTCACACATGGGAGTAAGTTGTCACTAGGGAATTATAAACGGACACATCGCCCTTCATGGCTCTGGAGGCCACTGAAGTGGAGGATGAGAAGACATTATTCATGGCGATTGTCCATGCCTTCTTCCAAGGGCTCACATGGCCAGAGTCCTTGAAAGGGAGACTAAAAGTTCTCTTCTGAGTCTTGCCTGTCAAGAAGTGCTCCTTTTCTCAATACCGCCCTCTGTTGGCTGCAGTAAGAATGTATGGGTCTGTTTTCCTGTCTTAGAGCTACGATTCTGTCTGGGTTGTTGATTGATTTTTCAAGATCATGTCGGTCAGGTTGCTTTTGATTATTTTGATTATTATGTGTAAATCTAAAACATTTTATTTTTTACCTGTGAAAAATACATAATATATAATTTACTATATCAACCATTTTATGTATATAGTCCAATTTTGTTAGACATATTCGCATTACTGTATAAGATCTCTAGAAACATTTCATTAAAAAATAAAATGTAACTGTGGCCTGCTAAGCAATAGTTCTCTTTTTCTTTCCTCTGGACGATGATACACACCACCATGACATCTGTTTCTAGGAATTTGACTTATTTTTCTCTCCCAAATGGAATCTTACAGTTTTGTCTGTTGTATATTTGAATTGTTAAAAAGCAGCTGCACAGAACAAAGTAATAATTTTTGACTTGTTGTAGTTCAGAAATCATAAGACATTCTAAAGATCAAGTCCAGCCTGGTTTACATAATGAGTTCTAGGACAGAAGGGCTACCAGGTACATGGGAGAGCATGTCAAACACACACACACACACACACACACACACTCTCTCTCTCTCTCTCTCTCTCTCTCTCTCTCTCTCTCTCTCTAAAAGATAAGTTCACCAGTTTTCCGTATAGTAGATAAACTTGGTATTTAATTGATGGTTATGAAATATTTTGGAATACACAGTATAGAAAGATAAATACATATAGAAATACATATACATTGACGGTTTGGGTTTGCTCACATATTTTCTATCATATTTCTCATATCAACAGAGAAGGTGTTTTGCATTTTTCATGTACTTTACTTTCTAGAAACTCAGATCATATTTTAAACCTTTATAATTCTAGGTGGCTTCAATATTCTATACTTTACTCATTGATGTGTAGTACCTTAAGCCACATGGATTGCTTGTTCTGATGGTTTTTAGTTTTAGACAGTTGTTCTGAGAAGACTTTCTGAGCTACCTTATCAACTCTGCATCCTCTACTAAACCTATTACCACCTGGTAATTTTTATCGCCACTTAAAATGACTTAAAATGCACAACGTACCAAAGTCTACTTAGTCATACTTGGATGCCAGCCCCCTGGTTGTGTGAGAATTTCTCCGTGCTTTCTAGATCCCATTTGCTATCAAGTGACACTGTTTGACAGTTTTCAACACCTCCATCGAATACCTGAATTCAGAATCTCTCCCAAAACAATCATCTATAATTTAGTTGAATATTCCCCCTGTACCTAGAATTTCTACTTAGGTTTTTCTAATTGAAGAATTGATGGTTTTTGGAACGTAGAAAATACTATTATCATCGAAGCTCATTTCTAAAATAAGGAAAATGAAACCTGAAATTATGAAGTGACTTGCCCAAGTCCAATGTCATTAGATATATATTCTGTGCTTCTTGTGATTCAATTACCTGTTCCCATTTGAGCCCATAGAGGTGGGCGGTCCTTCCTAGCTTGATGAGGCTTGGGAGGCTCTGCATTCCCTTTTGGTTAAGTGCTATTGGAAAATAACAATCCTTCCAATTACCCTGTCAAATCTACATAAAATTACTCCCCTAAATGCCTGTGCCCCTATCTTCCTGAAGATCTGTGATGAGATACCTTAAATTTATTATTACCCATAAATCCTCCTCAATATAATGTGACCCATGGGAAGCCACTGCTTCTCTGACTACTTTGGAGGGGGATACATAATAACTTCATTTTAGGAGAGACTGCTACTTGATCCTTATTGTCTGTGCCGTGTCCTTCCTTTGAAACATGCTGATTCTCCTTTACTCATCCATGCATTTCTTCCATAAGTGATCACAGATCTATTAATACATGTCAGCCACTTTATTTTATGCAAGTGGTGAGTAAGACAGCCTGTAGCCTCTGCCTCTAAGTCTGTGCTTTAAGAACCAACCAGGCCAACTATTATTTATCTCTGCCACCTGCATTGTTTCTTAGGGGCTATCGAGGAACACTGTGACTTTAAAATAGCTATAAGGGGAGAGGTTGTTTGCTATGATTTTATTTGATCTATATGTGATGGTGGTTATCTCACACCAGAAAACAGATGTAATGAACATCCACTGAGGTATCTGTCTTAGTTAGGGTTTTACTGCCGTGAACAGACACCATGACCAAGGCAAGTCTAATAAAAGAAAACATTTAATTGAGGATGGCTTACAGGTTCAGAGGTTCAACCCATTATCAAGGCAGAAGCATGGCAGTATCCAGGGACCCATGGTGCAGGCAGAGCTGAGAGTTCTACATCTTCATCTGAAGGCTGCTAGCAGAATACTGGCTTGCAGGCAGCTAGGCTGAGGGTCTTAAAGTCCACACCCAGAGTGACACACCTGTTCCATCCAACAAGGCCACATCTACTCCAACAGGGCCACACCTTCTAATAATGCTAATCCCTGGGCCAAGCATAGACAAACCATCACAATATCAAAATATCATTTTGATTGTCATTTCTGAGATTGTAAATAAGTCAACTTTTCTCATCTTAGTATCACTACTGTGGGTTGTGAGGATCAAGTGGTGTATGGGTGTGTGCAAGAACTCACTGCTCTCAGGCCTGTTCGCTTATAGAAAGACTATGTATTCTGGAATTGAAGTTACTTGTATAGTATGAATGGAAGGATGCTAAGTTATATGCTGTGCATCCACTGTCCTAAACCAGTGTCCAAAGAATAATATTCAGAATGATTATTCACTAAATGCCACAGAATAAAGAAAAATGAATGGCTGAATGTTAGGAAAGCCGTGGCTGCATACTAGCTAGTCATTTGTCTTCTTAACTCTCATTCTTACAGAATGTCACTAACGTGAAGGAGGTTAGTAATTAGAAATAATGTGAATGAAATTTATAATTATAGGCTTGTTAAAAAATAGTTTTAAAGACTCTAAAGCTTAATACCATATTTTTTCATTTTGCTACTTTCTTCATGAACCCCATTTCTGAAATCTAAAAAAACCTGATCTGTTTTGTTGCCCACTTGCTGGCGCCTTCTTCAAGGCATCGCAGTAAATCTTGTTTTGGATCAGGGTGGAGAAGATGAGGACGGTACTTGCAAGGGACAGTTTCTGGTCCCGTGAAAACTCTAATTTGTGGTTTCTGCCACTGCCTATGCCGTGGATTGGTAGAAAAGTTGTGAGACAGTGCATAGCAGATTTTACATTAATTTTTTTTATTGAGTAATTACTTCACTGCAGCAAACAAAACTGGATCTGAGAGAATGTTGACATCTAATTTTCAGGTTTTGAATTGCTTGGAGAGAAAGCTGATCTCTCTGTTCTCATCTGCTAACTTATCACTGCAAAGTAATTATGCAGAACAGAGTGTGGTCTGAGGTCATGTTTAACACAGGCAGGTCGTAACTAGTTAGTGAATGGACTCTTGTTTTAAGGATCAGGATAATTAGAGACCTATAATCTTGGAAGAGTAAAGGTTACATCATTTAGCAGACACACTAGCAGGGATCTGCCTGCTGGAAAGGCACGAGTTTTACAGCTCTGCCTTATTGATAAACTAGAATCAGAATTAGGGACTAAAGTCTCTTTAATTTACCTCTTTTTCTTCTTGTCAGGAAGTATCTCCCTCTTCATGAGTGAGATTATGCTTTATGGCTGCTTGCTGTTTTTATTGGCAAATGCATATATTCCAACTTGATGTTTCCTTGGATTTCTGATGAATCAAGAAATTGAGAAAATGAGAATCTAAATAGAAAGTGACATTTAGTTTGAGATTTTTCTGCTGTAAGGGGCTTTTAAATGACTATATTTTAATTATTTCCATGCACTGAAGAGATGTAAATTTTACAATTGAAAGAGACAGACTCTACCGTGCTGTCCTTTGTCAGAAGACTTGATATAAAAGCAGAGTTATTCAGTGTCACCATCCACTCAGTTTGGGGATTCCTATGAGTAACAATAAGGTTGACAACTTAAGAGAATGATTCATAGAATGAGAAAATCCTATTTTTGTTGCTCTGTTATTATAGAAAATTCATATAATAGAACCCCAGGGAAAAGACTCACAGAACAAGGTTGAAAATGGAAAAGAAAGATGTAGGTTATATTTTCTTTGCAGACATGTTCCCTTCCCAACATTGATATGGTAATATTCATGGACTATTAGAGGTCATAGAAATCTACCTGAGTTTTTGTTCCTAAACCATGGATATTGGAGGTTATTTCAAGATTTGATTAATTCAGTTACTGCCTACGTGATTTACGTTTATCTCCAGACTTCTGCCACCTCATCCAACCCTTCTGCCCAAAAGTCCCAAAATTCATGTCTCTAACGTAGCCAGGCCCTATTCTGAGAAGACAGGACAGTGATTCTGTGTGCTGAGGTGAGGCCAAATTCCTTGTTACAAAGATAAGAACAGCCCAGATGTTCAGTTTTGGTTTACAGAATTGAAGCAAAGCAGAAAGAAGGAGCACATTGTGGGCATCTTTTGCTCACCAGGGCTTCTTCCTTTTCTTCCTCAAATAAGTGCTGGTCTCCAAATGCTACCGTATAGCATTTGTTACAGCAAATCCCACTGCAATATGTGTCAGTCACAAAGCAAAGGTTGGGCCTTTATTAATTTTAGAATTTGCTACTGGGCTTGTTACTATAACTCAGTCTCTAAGTAAGAGTAGAATTTTAAGAGTAAGGACATATCGGTTAGTAAAGAGAAAGGAACAAGGATTGGAGGGTTTCTATCACCCTTAAAGAACTTCCTTCTTAGACTCTTAGGAGGAGTCATCTACGATTTCCGTTAGGCAAATTAACACAAGGGAAAATACAGATGGAATACACAATCCAAGCACTGAAGACTAGATTTACAAGCAGTTGCTCATCTGGATCTCTATCTCTGTCTTTGTTATGGAGACTAAGCAATACCAAAACTCCATGCATAGGCCTGGGGAAATGGCTCAGGCAGTAAAGTGCTTGCTAGTCAAGCCTGAGGACTTAAGTTTAATTCTCAGAACCCAATTTTAAAAAACAGGCCTACACAATGGGGTGCTTGAAATCCTAGTTCTTAGAAGTTGAGGATAAGTAAATCCCTGGTTTAAAATCAGGGTTGCAGGGAGAGACTTTATTTAAAGCTCAATTCAACTGCTCTTGAAGAGTGAAAGTTGGCACATATATATGCATTTGTATACAACCCGTACACACATATAAATACATACATATGCTTAAGAAAATTTCTTGCCCATTAATAAGACACTCAGTTTCTTATTCGCAAGTATTTTACTATAAAATCATGTATGTCACATAGTACATAAAGCATGTGTGGCTCTTTTTCTAAGAGAAATACATTAAATGTAACACAAAAAACCAAGAAAAAAAATCGAACCTTAATAGTCAGGGGGAAGTTATGTTCTATAGATTCAAAATTAAAATTTATCTATTATAATCAGAAAAAGAAAGCTAATTGTCTACAAACAAAAAACAATTCCAATGGTCCTCCTCCTCCTCCTCCTCCTCCTCCTCCTCCTTCTTCTTCTTCTTTTTCTTCCTCCTCCTCCCCCTCCTTCTCTTTTTCTTGTCTTTTTCTTTTTTGTTTTCTATTAATATGCATGGATGTAACTGTACTTTTTTGGCTACTTTATTGAGTTCTTATACCTATCACCCTTCTTCACCCTAACCCTTCTAATTCCCTAACACTAGGTAGGCTAGGAAAAAGATTAGAAGGGAAAGGGACATAGATCTCTCTAGACTACCTTCTGCTAATTAGGTGCATTGAGTTCCTTGGAGAGAGTCCAATCTTCATCCTCATAATATCTAATTTCATATCTTGTCTCTTTACTTATGACCACTGACCTACCTCAACAACAGCAACCAGGAGCACTGGGGAAGCAGCAATGGCCCACCACCGGCCTTTTGGACTCTCACATTTATATGCTCTCCAGAGTCCCCAGAATTCCAAACAGTAACTATCTGCAGCTGGAAGAATCTTGACCCTAACAGAGAATGAGACAAAACAGAGTCAGCTGTTATGAACACTCAGGGAGCAACCACAATTCTAACACCTGGGATTAAAACAAAAACATATGCTCAGAACACGACTGAGTCTTTAAAGAAACCAGAATTCTCACTACACATGTATGTGTGCCTGAATGAATTGTTGTGTGCACCACACATATAAAGGTTCCTGGCACTGGGGTCCAAGCAGCTCTGATTCTCCTTATGTGGGGACCGGAAGCAAACCTAGGTCTCCTTCAAGAACAAATGGTCTGTTCACTTCTGAGTCATCTCCCCGGCCCCATCCACCTGTCTTTTTTAATGAATGACTATGATGAAAACAAATACTAATCCAAAGAGTTTAAGAATGTATAACTGGCAAGAAATCGGTTTAATATTCCTCACCAGGTTGTTCTCTATTGATTTTAGTTATTTCAAATATGATTGACACTTGCATAAAGGTAGGAAGGAAGTCAGAAAAGTGAAGAAATAAGTAGTTTGGGAGGGTAGAGCAACAATGTTTGCTTGACAAGGTTTCCATTTTAACTCTCTGTGACACACCAAATGTTTCTCTTTGCCTAGACTTCATAGGATAGTTCTTTCAAATAGCTCGCTGCATTGTGAATTTATTTTCCTTACTCCTGGGCTCTTAAGAATACAATCAGGATAAGTTTACTTTTATTTATCTAACTTAGAAATGAATTGTCTCAGTAGCCATTGTAAGCTTCATAGTCATCTCCAGCTTTTCCCACAATGCTAGAAACTCGGACATAGGCTCTCAATGATATTAGCTTGGGTTTCTGATGGCTGACAATCTGCCATCCGCATAGCTATGTTCCTGCTGTGTGTTCATGTCCTGCTTCAGAAATACAAGAAAAACAGAAGTGAGGGGAAATGGAGAAGTCAGAGAACAGAAGACAAATGCAAAAGAAAGACATTATAGAAAAAAAGAACATTTGTTAAAATCAAGCTGTAGGATCCAATTTAACAATGAACCCATTGTGGCCTTGTAAATTGATACGAGCAACTTCAGAATTATTAGAATAAAGGGGCAGTAAATAAAATAGATGTTTATGTTACCATAGTGATAAACAGTATGGAAACAAATAGAAGATAAACTATGCCATTTAACAAGTATGAGTGTAACAGCAGATTTGAAAAAATCACAACTCGCAACCATCGCATGTTTTTATTGCAGAAAAACAATCATCAAGGACAGTAATTTTAAAGTTAGGTAAGAAACATAATGTTTAGACAATGCCAAAAGACTTATCAAGTGTTATTTATTAATTATGTGCCAGGAAATAATTCTACACTGGAGAGAAATTGGCAAACACTTTGATCCAAGTAGGTACCTCCATGGAGTGGCAGATGGGCAAGGTGCCCACAGATAAGACACCAGAAGAAGGGCTGACATCACTCATGTCATTGTCCAGCCAGGGTACATTACCAAGTAGGATTGAGAAGAGACATTGGATGTGACCACTTAATACAGTGAGAATATACAATCCTAATGGAACTTTTTCTGGAAACAGAGCTTAATAAATGTACAATGTGTCCCCTTGACAACATTGGAATATAAACATTAGATTAAATAAGCAGAATCTCAATGTTAAATTTCACAAAGGACGAATTCGTGTATGGATATTCATAAGAATCTATATGTATAAACTCCATAAGAATATATCACAACATTAAATTATATAATTTAATGAGAAAGAGAATGAGAAAAGCAAAGCATTACATCAGTAGGACCAGAAAAGAGCATACAGATATAAAATATCCTGATTTTTAACAAATTTGTTGTATGCTTGAAATTATTTCCAAATTCAGTCTTTGAAAGAAGTACATTTTTATGATTTTTAGCATACTATGGAAAGAAACAAAGCACTAAATTTCCAAGGAATTTAACTCTAAATTATTTTTAATCAACATTAATTTGGCTTATTTTATGTTTTTATGTATGAGTGCTTTTCTTGCAATTACATATGTATACCACCTGCTTGTCTGGATCCTGTGGAGTTCAGGGAGGCTATCAGATCCCTTAGAACTGGAGCTACAGATGTTTGTGAGACACTAAACAAATACTGAGTCCCAAACATGGGTCCTTTGCAAAAGCAACAAGTGTTCTTAACCATTGAGCCATCTCTCCAGCCCCGAGACACCAAACTTCTTGAGTTGACTTGGTTCACTCTGTCCTCAGTCTCTGTTTCTGTGCCCCCCTCTCCTTGCCCTTCATTCTTTCCCTCCCCGTTTCCTTCCTTCCTTCTTCTCTTAATTTTCTCTCTTTTTAACTTCTGTAAAGTTACCCATTAATGAGAACACTTTAATATCATTTCTTTTCACATGGTTATGTGGACCCTCTCTCTCAAAGCCCCACCTTCCTCTAGTTTGGCTGTGGTTTTCTGGCACCGACCATTTGCTTCCTTTGCACTGCCACAGCCCAGAGAGGGTCCCGGAAGAACACAGGGCTAAAGTTGTGCCACCAGCCTGGACAGACTCCCAAGCCATTTCTTCCTTCAGAAGCTCATTTCCCTTTCAATTCCAAATCCAATTTTTCTTTAAAGGTAAGCCACCAGATGGCTCTCTGGGCCTCCGAGGGCCGGCGATGTAATGGGAAAGCATTTTACATCTTGTACAGCTGATGCAAACTAACAATCCTAACCAGGCAAATCACATATTTCCTCAGAACCGCAATGCTGCCGGTAGTTAAGGAGAACTTCAGGGACCGTGTTTCATTTACTGTCCTATAGTCCTTAAGGGGTGCATAAGCGACGTGTGCCAAACTGCATTTCTTGCTGAAAGAAAAAAAATTGATTTATAGCTATATTATATACATTATTAACAGACCCAGGGATGATATTTTCCCGGAAAAAATATTTTAAAATATTTGATATTGTGAAGGGTTTTTTATTATTATGAAACAAATTAATATTTAAATGAAGAAATAGGAAGCACGATTATCACAGATTCAGTTTAGGTCCCATCTGCAGCATCCTCTGGATTCTTCATTCACACAGGTGGTTCGCAGAGTGGCATGCTGTGTATGAACATAGAATTCACACTTCCGTCCCCCCATACATGGCGTCAGTGGGATCACTTTGAGAAAGAGGGTGTGATTATGAACCATAGTTTTTGTCTTTATGCTGTTTCCAAATGCTGTGTCATGAGAGCACTGGTGGACTTTGAGACATAGCCGCATTGAATATATTCCATTCTAGCAGGGCCTCATTGATATAATTCAGAATGAGTACGTTTGGCCTGAAGAGACAATGAGAGGGAAGACAAAAGAGGACGAAGGTACTAACAAGAACAACAACAACAACAACAACAATTAGCACATTTAACTTTACCAAATGTCATGTTTTCTGTGTATCTCACTGGAACCTCAATCATAACTAATATTGATAGTTCATATTTTTATAGTTATTATCATTATCATCATCATCATCATCATCATCACCATTGTCACCATCACCACAACCACCACCACCACCACCACCACCATCATCATCATCATCATCATCATCACAGTTATTAAGTCACATTCATCATTTTGGTCATGACTTACTGTTGATTTTTTTCCCTGCCTTCTCTGGCTTCACATTCTTCCCTCACCCTTTCTTCACTGTGATTCAGTTACTACATTCTTTTAATTCTGAAAGTCGTCAGACACTGTCACTATGACCAGTGCTCTCCTCTTCAGATTTAAGATGAATTCTTGACTTTGATCCTAAGGTCTAGCCTTCCTTGTTCACCCACTGTGTCAGGCAAATTTAACTTCAAAGCTTTCTTACCAGTGTTTTTAAACATAATTATCTTAACAAGGATTTTACCCTATAGTCTCGTTTTTTAAAAAAAATCTACCTGTATGTACCAATGTGAATTCTTATTTCTCATTTTATTGTGAAATTTTACTTTGAATTGTTTTTAAAATGAGTGACTTTGGAAATGTCTGCTGATGTTGTTGAAAAGCTAATCTCCCTTTGATGCACCATATGCTATCTGTGAATACTGATGCCTGGACTCTGGGCTGCTGTAGACAAATGTGATGGATAGATAGAATTTAGTACAATTTTCCACTTAGTTGTCCCTACACAGTGTAATATTACATATGGCTAATCTCATACTGCGGTAATTCAGAGAAATCACTGCTCTTTTAGTGCCGAAGTTGAACTAGCTTGTTATTTCATTTAATAAATATTTATTGAGCAGTAAAATGATGAAACATTGTATTAGGTTAAGCTGGCCGTAGAGAATAGAGTGGTCATGAAATACTCTTCTGCAAGAGCTTATCCTCCATACAAAGATAAATAGTAGACTGGGGAACACACAATGAATGGGGAACGCTGGGTAGTGATGCATGCTATGAAGAATAAAACACCAATAAAAATGGTGATGTGTAAGAGGGTCCACGTGCAGTATGGTAGGTTGATATTGGCTTTGGATACCAAGAGGAAAAGTCTGAATTGAGATCTGGATGGCAAAAGGGCCTGACTTCAAGGGAGTGAAAGTACGGGTTGAAAGATCCTGAAACCAGAAAGAGGTGGGGCATTTGAAGAACAGGAGGAAGGCTGGGTACCAAGGGCAAGCAGCAGTGAGTAGCAGCAGGAAGGGATGCTTCCAAGAAAGGTAGAAATAGACTACAGATGTTGGATGAGGGAATCCAAGATATTGCCGCTGCCAGATGGAATTCCAACTTCACTTCGCATTTACCACAAGCATATATATGTCAATAGGTGTTTTGATCCTATAAAACCATTTGCTCTTTGCAGTTACACATATAGAAGCTGAATTTTATATCTGGTAGGCCATTGTTTTGCTATCGAGGTACCTAGCCAGAGCTCCAATTTTAGTCAGACGAAACACGAAGAAAAATGAGTTGCTAGAGAGAATGATAGATCCAATGAGACTTATGGAAATCCAAATGTCTGTTTGGACTTTTGGAAAAAATCTTTAAGAGGTACTGAATGTAAAATTGTAATAGATGGCAGGGGTGTAGCTATTCTGTGACTAAAAATGTTCTGTTGACATTTCTAGTTCTAGATTATCTTTCTATAGGCTGGTATCCAATAGCACATACAATTTTCATACCCAGAGATGTGTGTGGCTTAGCCTCTCACAATGCAGAGAGACTAGGGAACAGATCTGCTCGCCACTGTTAAAACAGCACAGGATTCCTTTAATGCTTCCTACAGAAACGTTTTATCCAAATAAAATTTTATTCATTATACTTTTGGGGACAAAACCAGTGACAATCATAATGCATTGGTAGAACATTGGTTGCTTGCTTGCTTGCTGCTTTCTTATTATGTAACTGTATAGGGGCAACATAGATACTGAGCATCCCTGGGTCTCGTTTTCCTCTTTTGGATAACTGAGATAATAATAGTACTCATCTGAGAGGATCGCTGTTCAAATTATATTAAACGGAATAATATATGCAAAGCATTTAGCACGTTGTCTCTTATCTAATGGCCACTCCACAGTTATCCAAGTTGGCAACAATAATAGCCACTCACATTTACATAATGCTTCGCCTTCACAAAACACCTCACACCCATGATGTCATTTGAGGCTTTCAATAATTTCACATGGCTGCATTAGATACCCAACTTCATGCAGCTGTAAGGAGTCAAAGTTGGTCTTAAAATGATCCTGTGCCCGAGGAGTCAGATTTATCAGAAGGAAGGCAACGAGGAGAGTAGGAATAGTATTAGCTTTAGTGCTGTGAAAGCAGAGTGGACAGTGAACCTTTTATTTCAAGTGCATCCCGTATAAAGCAACACTTGGATCTAGTTTTTTTTAAATGGTCAATACATTTTGTATATTAATAAAGTCATACATTGCTACATTCCCATTTGGATCTGTTTTCTTCTTGTGTGGGCACTTCTAGGAAGCAGCATGATCACTCTTCAGCAGATACATAGCCAGATAGATGCATCACACAGGAAGGAGCAGAAAGTGACAACTTCAGATGGCAGGACATGTGGTTCCATATCACTAGCAGAAAGGCAGAGTGCGCTTCTTTGTAGTACACGTGGTATTCTTGATAGACCCTGTAAGCAGTTAAGCATCAAAGTAGGATTTGGGTAAGGCACTGGAACACCTCTTCTCATATACAAAGCTTTGTCTCCCAGAGAAGGAAAAAGGCCATATAGGCTGAGAGTAGCGTGAAATACATTCACAGGACAACACCAGCCATTGAATTCTGCCGGTGTGTGTTTTAGCTGTGCAGTCTTCCTTATCACCATCATACCTGCAGGCACTCTCCATTTTTAATCCAAGGAATAGGACTCTACAAGGGGAAGCTCCATCCTTGACAGCCTTGTTCTGCCTTGAGGTCAGTGCCAAACACACAGAGGTCACTGACTTACAAAGAGAAGAACAGTAGCTTGCTTTGCCTCGGGCAACACACAGAACTAGCGGGCTCAGTGAACTGCCTCTGTGTGTTTCCCTAGCACACATTAACCTAAGGCAAAATGTGAAGCAGTCAAAGTGTGCAGGGAATCTTTGGTCTCTACCTTTCCGCGTTCTGTTTTCTTCTTTGAATTCCTACTTCTTTTGACCTATATTGTATAGGACGTTGGGGAAAATGGTATTCCCAAAACACTAAAGGTTGTAAGGTGATGGTGTCTTTCTGCAGAGGAAGAAGGAGATATATAATGACCCAAATGGCTAATGGTGACATTTCTAGTTTGATAACATCAAAGGAGGGCTAGTCAGTGATGGAAGACTTTTGTCTCATTTGTAAGTATCAGAAGAGCATTCAACCTACTTTCAGGTGAGAGATGTGTACAAAAGATTAGGTGGATGTAAGTGACATAGTTTCTAATCATGAGTTTTGGGGGGCATTGGTCTGACACATCACACTGACACTTATATTATCCCTTGCCTCTTGGGTAAAGTAAAGCAATTTTGAATCATAAATCATACTTTAAACCCATTCCGGGTAGCACAGAAGTACGCATTTTATAATATCTGATTGATGGTCACAATAAACAATCTCTAATTTTTGCCGAAGGTTTTGGACACAAATGCTAGGAAATACAAATACGCTCCTCCAATCGATTTATGTATTCTATTCACATAAACTGTCCTGACAAACTGTTTCCCAAAATTCAATAATGTAGTTAGCTTCTCCAATAACAAATAATAGCCAAACGAAAATAACGTGAGGTATGACAGCCCGAAAGTATAGAGCACATTTTCAGTTTTATTTATGAATGAGATGGAGAGTATATTGGGTTTCTAGTAGTGCTCCAATGAACAGAAAGTTTGCAGATACAGAAGGTCACACCATTGCAAGGTTCACACATAAAACAACCAAGACTCATAGTGATAACCTTAAGCTCAACTTCTGGAAGCTTGCCCATCACTTACACACACACACACACACACACACACACACACACACACACACACACTATTACCTATAGTCAAAGTCCTTCTTTCAGTTTTCCATGAAACTTCTGATGCTTATTGGTTTGGAATAGGCAAAAAGAATTTAGCTCTGATACTGGGAACAATTAGCTGGTATGGGAAAATTTGAACTTAATTCTGAACTTTAGTGCACTCCTTTGCAACCATGTCTTGTTCTCTTTGATCTGTAGATTGCACAGTTGAAAACTGGGGCTAGTTATAGCTTGTGTTGAAGAAACATGTGGTAAATATTTAAATAAAAATGTACTTTGGGTGTTTTGTGTAATTAGGGTGGGTCTCAGTTGAGTGGAGTTCAGGGGCGATTTTGTGGATCTCCTCCTGGTGTTGTCTTTTTTCCCTTTAGTGGTTAGAGACTTGAGGGGTGCTTTGAATGGCATTGGGGAGTGTCTCATCCATGTGTCGGTTCAAACTGTTTGGGTTTGAAAATAGACTAATCATACCAGATCCAACATATCCAGTCTTTCGGAGATTTCCTTTATGAGTGAAACTGGTAGCCTAACCTTTCAAACATGAATACTATTTAAGAAGGAAAGGCGAACAGTGGAATGATAGCCACACATGTCCTCATTAGTCAGCAAATCAAAAGCATGCTCAACGCACTTCAGCCGATATCCAGTTTCACTCCATTGGAGAGAAAGAAGGACCGTGGCCATCGTTAGGTACAAAGAGGAGGCAAAAGACTCAAATTTCGACTGAAGCACAATACTGTTTGACGCATAGTTTCTGAACAAGAAAGAACATGAAAGCAGCCTCTGAATTTAACTCAAATTCTGGCTAAACTAAAACCTCAACGCTCCAATATTCTATTATTACAGCAAGATGCCAGTCACTAGCATCCAGGGGGCATAGAGCCGATCTGTGAGACATTTCTGTTTCTTCAGATATGCCAGTTCTTTAACAGGATGATTGAATTTGTTAAACTGGCATTTCTCATTTACACTGAGGAACATTTAGCCTTCTGAATACAGCTAAGTTTACCAACATTAACTAGTCACTGTTCAGATGAATCATAAATGAATAGGACTCTCATATTTGCAGCTATGTGTAAATGTTACAAGAATCAGTATGTGTTTCTTCTAAGTGTGGCAGTGGTCAAATGTGGCTCTCAACCCCTTTGGGGTGTCCCCATATCAGATATTTACATTATGATTCATAGCAGTGGCAAAATTACAGTTCTAAAGTAGGAACAAAAGAATTTCGTGGTTGGGGCTCACCACAACATGAGGAAGTGTACTAAAGGGTCACAGCGTTAGGAAGGTTGAGATTCACTGGTTTAGAGAGCGAGCGAGATGCTCGCTGGTATTCTACAAGACTTCCTCATGATTTGATGATGAAAATAGTCATGGTTTTCATTTCTCACTGCACTTTCCCATGATTTGGGCAATTCTGTCTATCTATTGAAGTATGCAATGGCATCTATGAGGTCAATATAAAGTGCAGGCAGAATAGTAATTCTGCCCTAGCTACATGATATAGAAAATTTTGAGGAAGAGCTGTTATGGTCAGGATAGGGCATTCTGGGTTAAGGTAGTTTATTGGAAGACCTTTAGAACATGACCAACTATTTATATTTTCAAAGCGCTAGAACATATTTCTTTAGTTTTTAGTTCCCTTCCTCATAGGTCTTATTTGACAGAGGGGTAAATGGTAAAAATTACACCAGCATAGCTTGAGCATTAGAACTCCAAAGAAGTGGGACCACGACATGGGCACTTTTTGAGTTCTTGATAATGACCATAGATGTGCACAGGCCTGCCTGTCTTTAAATGGGTAGACGTCTATTTCTATGGAGATTGAATTATCCCCAACTTATCTTTCATATAAGAAAAAGTTTCCAGAAGCTAAAGATGTTTAATGTTAAAAACAAATTCTGTATTTTCAGTTTTAATCAATCATGCTAAAGCAATGTCTGGCTGTCTGGATGGAGTGCACGGATGTGAATGAAATTATGTCTGGTACTGAATTTTGAGGAAATTCTCGTTAATATCCTTATAGACATCTGGCTGATACTGTCATGTGTAAAATCTCATAGAGAATAAGGCTTAGGAAATGGGTGAGCAAGTAAGAGTCTATGCTATGTATGCATGAGGGCTGAGTTCAAATCCTCAGAACACAAATAAAAAGCCAGTGTGACCGCAGATGTGCACCTGTAATCCTGGCTACCGTGGGGAGCAGAGGCAGAAGGGTCATTAGAACTCACTGGCTGTCTGCCTACATCCAGGTTCAGAGAGCAAACACTTTCCAAGGGAATCAACAGTATACATGTCTCTACACACACACCATACACAAGTAAGTGACAGGAAGAGAGAGAGAGAGAGAGAGAGAGAGAGAGAGAGAGAGAGAGAGAGAGAGAGAGAGAGAGAGAGAGAATGCTATCAAAACCTTGAGAAACTACATCCAACTACAGTTGATCCTAATGCATTTATGGACTTTTAATGTCATTATTTAGTTTTTAAAATCTAGGTACTCACTTAGAAGTAGGAGAATACTCTCAAAAGCAGAATTTATTCCAAGCACCATGTTATTGCTCTATGAGTTTTAGAGCCCAGCTAAAATATCATATGATGACTTGACTATGGCCTAGAAAGTGACGGTGATGGCTCTCTAAATGATGTAATCCCTGTAAGTCATAGCTACAGCCATTTCTACTCCCATTAGCACTCTGCTCTAAGACAACTGATGGAACATGTTTAGCACGGACTCAGAGCACAGTTCAGTGGCAATGCTCGCCACTCGCACAGGAATACACCCACCAGGAGTAAGCAATGCCCTGTGTGTAACAGGAAACAAATTCCTTGCACCAGAACAGCTGAGAGCTGTCAGTACTGCTGGAGAAAAAATTTCAATGCCCCTGGTTTAGTGTTTATAATCTATGTGTCACGCTGCAACTGGCTCCCTCTTCCTGGCAAGATGGCTTTGATGCTACCCAGAGAATCTATCTATTCTGTTGGTAGAGGAAGTGCCTTTTATACAACTTCACTCTGATTGGAGACTCCAAATCGAATCCCACAGCATTGCGCCTCTGTTTCCAAGTAATTCATTGTTATCGGTATATATATATACAGTGTTAAACGTTATGCATAAGCAGCTCCTGATGAGTGGTAACCCTGAGATGTGACTATAAGGCTAAAGAAACAACACCGCTGTCTTCTAAGGACTGAGGAAGACAAGGAGTATTTGTCTGTCATGGCTTTTAATCAAGAAGCCAAGAGCAAAGGGGAATAGGACCTTGAGGAATCTGGGGGTAAAACCCCTTTCCAGATCAGGCTCCTTTGCAACTTGGCCCTTGAGAGGTTTTAGATGCTGCATTCTTTTTATGTATTTAATTTTTTCCTAATGAGCATGATGTTCAGCTCATCTGGGAGTCAGAGAGTTGTCCAGATTGGCTCCACAGGGGAGCTGATCACAGATCCCCTCTGGTTTCACTCTCAGAGCATGGTGTAGACCTAGTTAAGTGCACTCACTGTCAATATTTCCCCTCCATGCATAATGCACAGCACACACTCTAACTCCTAACTGAGTAATCTGGAGTCAATACTTAGGAGAGCGAGAGAAGGAAAATCTCACTTTATGCTTTTTAACCACCGCTGTTTAACGCTTAGATCAAAAGCTTTGCAGCCATCACACCGTTGGCACATTTTTCTTACATGGAAGTGACTAGAGGTGATTTATTTCTATTATGGCTTATTTCCCCAGGGGAAATGTCACCGGCCAGTGCATTAACAACTTCTTTTCTCTATACTATTGTTGAGGCGCTGGTGATGATGGGAGGGTGGTGGTGGCAGACAATGGCATCCTAAATCACATATCGTTATAAAGTATGCCCACGCTATGTGGTAGAAACAGATAATATTTTCACCTGCTTCTTTCAATCATAGTGCAGGAACATATATAACAATGCATGTGAAGCGAGCTGATAATTTCAATGGTACTATGAAGGTTTAAATAATGCATTCATTTCTTTCATATCTGAAAGTCTACTCCTGTCTCCTCATGGATCTGCTGTTTCCTGGCTTGCTTGTGGCCTTGGTTCCCCTTCCACATATTTCAAACTGGATTCCATTAAACCTTTTTTTTTTTTGAATTCCTAGGTAAAGTCAAGCAAAGGGTTTTCTGTGTCCATTCCATCAGTGGTCCTGCCATGCTAATATATTTCTCTTTACGTGGATACACTCTCATTTTAAGACAGATTGTCTGGAATATCCTTAATATGTCAATTAAAATGGTTTTGTACCAGATAACTTGATATGGCCTCCAGGGAAAACTGCTTCAGTTAGTGTGTTCTGTAAACTTCCCATGGGAGGGTTATTTCTGTGAGCCAAGCTGTTTCTGGCTCTGTTCGATGCTCTGATCACACTGAGTTCATCCAGCATGGAGAACAAAATTCAGACTCCTGAAGTTTGCGATCCAATTGTTATCCTGAGATGCTCTGCTGAATCTCACAATCTTCAGGTGTCCACATTTTGGAGTTAATTACAGATTCTTCCTTATAATCTCTTACAGACAATTTAATATAGCTCTAAGCAATTCCCTTGAGGGCTGTCAGGGATGCTTTGCTCACAAGGATATGGGCTCTCAATAAGGAACATTATACCACCTTAAAGAAAGTGCGTTTCTTGTATGAGTAAACAAATTTCCTTAATACATAGAGATGATGTCTCCACAAAGGAAGAAAAGGGGTTTGCTTCATTGAGGATCAAATGGCCATGGTTTACATAGGGTCTTGAATGAACAGAGTCAGTAAGAAGCACACAACCATTGCTCTCCCCAGTACTGTTCATGCATGGCTAGCTGATTATCTTTCCCATTTTGTTTCTAATTATTTTTATTTTATTTTATTTTCCACAGAACGACCTATTGAAGAAATGGGCAGAAATAGTTATTTTAAGAATAGAGCATTTTGTTGATGCTCCTGTGTCCTATCTGTTACACGCAACCTGAAAGAAACTTTACATTCTGAGCAGCATTTGAGGCAGGTCCAAAGCAGGGTGGAGGGAATTAGTGAAGCAGTGTTTCTCTGGCACAGTACTGAGCTGGAACACAGGAGCTTTCCCTGTAACTGAAGGTACAAGGGGAAAAAATCAACTATCCTACAAATACTGAGGTCTACTGAACCATGTACTCTAAGTGGCCAGAAAAATCATGTCTCTCACTTCAAAGGTATTGGAAAACTTTCAAGTGTGAATGTCAAAAAGCTAGGACCCCAAGTTGAAAGAGAAGGGCATTTGAATTTTTTTTCAAAGAAGCAGAGTGTTTTTTGTACTCATCATGAGTGGCTGAGTTTTGAGTAGGGTAGCTTCCACTTAAGGGGCTCCAAAAACTTGACAAAGTATATAAAGATGACTGTGGGACTCTAAAAACCCTTTCATTCTCTAGAGTCTGCCAGTCATTGCACCCCACGCCCATTCTCTCCCATCTGTATAAATCGGCCCCAGGATACAGTATTTCACACAGAAAGCTCCAGTCCAAGAATATTTCTCTCAACTCAATTTTCCTTAAAATTGGTCTTGGCTATTAAGTTGAAGACAGAAAATATAACCTTAGTGAGGTGGAAACCATTTACAAGGACATCTGCCACTCAAAGGGACTGCACGTCCCCAGGCAAATCTCTCAACCATAAAGCATTCAAAGGCCTGTGTCCACAGAAGAACACCTGGGCAGCAAATTCTGGAAACTGCTAGCAGGTGACTTCATGGGATTTACTATAGATTTCTTCATTTGAGCAAATTGGGAGCTGTTCCCTGGGGACCACTTACATGATTTGAAGTTTCCACTGACTCACAAGAAACAAAGTGGGTGATGTTGTGGGTCAGCGACTACACTGGTAAATCATTCATTTAAAGAGGATTACTACAAAAAGCCCTCTCTAAAACCTATAAAATATGAATAGTGTGAAATGGTTTGCACATTTCAGAATTCTGGACACAGAGTTAAGTTTTTGCTAATGGATGTACTTGGGGCACTTTTGGAGTTTATCTGCTGTGCCCCCTCCTTTGTTGTCACAGTCAGAAACTCTTCCCCTCTGTGGTTGGTGTTCTGAGGAGTCATGGCTTCTAGGAACATGCCCGAAAGAGAAAGTTATTAAATTGAATTGTCATGCAACTTATAAATGGTTCTCTGTAGAAAGAATACCTTAATAGTCATTTTCCATGACCTAATAGATGCCTTTGTCTTTGTCTAGTCAGAGTTCACCAGAAAACTTTGCTGTTCCCACTGGCAATAGCCACATTTTAATGTTTTATTATCTTGAGGTATACTTATGATAATTCAGTACATGACTAATTACCCCACCAATCTATATATTTGTCTTCGGGATAGTCTGTATTCTCACTGTTGAGTCATTTACTTTTTTGTTTATCTACCCCCATCAGATGGACAGAACATCAGAACTCATAGCTGGAAGGAAGAATTAGAGAGAACCCATTTGTCAAGCACTTTATGATGTGTCTAATGCATGCCAAGATCTGTTCTGGAGATGTGACCTCCCATCTACAGGCACTTGTGGAAAGATAAAGTTGATTAAAACCTAGGTTTTAATCTAAAAAGTAGAATCTAGAGAGAGGATGTCAGTGTTCAGTTGGTCTGATGTAACAGCCCATGGGATTGCCCCTTCTGGGCATTGATGCTGCTAGAAGCTGTGTATTGACAAGCAGAGAGAAGTCCTTGGAGAGTAAGAACAGCTCCTGTGTCAAAGTAGCAAACTTCTGGCAGAAAATGGATCTAGCTGAAGTTGGGTGAAGGAAAGCCCTGAGAATCTCTGAACCTGCTGTCTCCTTCCAGACAAGCTGACAATCTATTCCTTGCTCAGTTTCATCAACTCTCTGCTGAGGAATCTGACTCTCAATTTACCTACTTTCATAATTTACTTTTCCAGTTTTTTTTTTTTTACTTTTATAGCTTGATTGTACATATTCATTAGACTGGGTACTATGTCACAAAAATTCATGTGCATAATATGCACTTTTCTAATGGAATAGTGCTTCAAAGATTGCCAGATTTTTATTTCAGAAAAGTAAGAAGGGACAGCAAGTGAAAAGGAGAAAACTTTACTGTCATATCTATGTAGAGAGGATTGGCCATGAGGGCTGAGGCTTCCCTTTCAAATGGACTTTTAAATTTAACCTAACTTCCCTGAAACAACTGGTAAAAATAGAGGTCAATTGTACCACCATTCCTCTGGGATGTTTCTGATTATTTAAAGAGATCACATATATTTGACATTCATCACAAGAGGTGGCATATGGCATGTTATCAATGAATAGACAACATAACAATCAAGCAAGTGCAGAAAGAAAAACAGGTGAAAGGTGGATCAATTAATCAAATGCTTGGCACATAACATAGGAACCTGATTTCAATACTCAGCACCCTACAAAATGTCAGGGCATGAGAGCTTCTACTCTCAGCATTGATGTGACAGGGACAGATAGATCCCCAGGGCAACCTGACAAGCCAGAATAACCTCCACGGCATGGTCAAGGCCAGTGAGAAACCCAGTCTCAAAATAAGTTGGACAGCACCTGAGCTAGAACACCTGAAGATGTCCCATGAACTCTACACACAAAACACAAATGTGCAACCATGTGCACATACATACCTCCCTCAAACTACACATAAACCCTCAAACAAATGACCCCGTGCTGCCTTAAAAGATGCCAGGGTAGAATCAGCCATCTTATCAATCCAAGAACCAGAGAGTCAATTGGTCTCCCACAGGACAAATTCATAGCCAAAGGAAAGTTCAGTTTGTGACTCTTGTCCCACGTGGCTTTCCTTACTGTCACAACTCTTGTTCGCTCTTGTCATAATGTCAATATGGGAGAGTGTTTCCTATGGATTCTGCTTCCCACTCGTATCTTAGCGTTAGTTAGTGAGTGTCTGCCGAGATACTATGTAAGCAGATGGAAAACCCGGAGGAACAATAAACCACCTGTCATCATGGGGCCTTGTGGAAAGCTCTTTACTTCTTGCCTAGGGATCATCTCATGCGATAATTGTCCATGGTGAATGGACACTTTAGAGTAATCCCACTGAATAGACTCGGTAGAATTTATTTAACTGAATGCCACATGCAGTTTGGTGTGTCTCCCATTCTGCCCTTGACTCTTGCTTCTTCCCTCTGTCACTTGCCTGAAGCATCCTCCATTTTCTCTCATGTGTCTCGCTCACACATTCCATCTGCTGGCCTCTCACTTCCCCGGATCTTGTGTTTCCTCTCCACATTGCCGTGGAACCTTCAGCAGAGATCCTCAGAGCTCAACGTGTAGTTGCTTAGTGGGCTTTGTAAAGCAGACATCAATGTTCCTACCACAGGACCTATTAGCTCCCTGCAGCCCGTTGCTAGCCTATAGGATGGGGCTAAGTGGTTCCTGGTTAGTCAAGGACAACAGGAAATCAATTGCTCCTTGGTAGGCGAGGGTAAACTCTTTGATGTTGCATATTCACGCCCTCTTTTTTAAAAACACGATTTTTCTAAGTTCTTCACTGATTACTACCCTGTGTGTAACCCATTCTTAAGGCAAGAAAGGTGCTGTCAAGGCAGCTCCAGGCAAAGTGGGATAATACAGTGCTTTTTTGACACCTTTCACTGTGAGTTCTGGCTTCCTTAAGCAGTGGAGACAACCTGCATCATTATTTTTAAGGAGAAAGATGTCACTGTGTGGCCGAGTTTGTGTTCTCTAATGTGCAGATTGGGAAGCCATCATTTTCCATTTCTTTCAGATGCAGGGTAAAGAGATGGATATTACAGAGTAGACCCTGCTTCACGTACAATGCCACAGGGCCCTCTACATGCAGGCGTTCTACAAACGATACGCTTCATAAACAGCATGCTCACACCCACCTCTGCCTTTGCCAGCCTGTAGTTAACATCAGCAGGCTCTGTGAATGAGCATTCGACATATTTGGGAAATTACTAGGAGCAGGCAACATATGCATATACCTTTAAGTCTCTGAAATACTTATGAAGAAATATCTTCCTATTGTTGCCATTATGGAAGTAAGGATGTGTAGTTAAAAATGTAATTTTATCCCTTAATGTCCAATTATTTATTAACATTTGCTGGTTCTACCGACACAGCATGCATCCTACTAAGATGCCAGCAATAAACAAAAGAATGTTTTTTCCAGTACGCAATACACAGTGAATGTGTAACAAACATTAAGCTACCATAAAGATGGAAATTAAAAGCTGAAAGAAAGCTTCCTTCATCCCAGAGACCCAACTGATTTCTCTTCTCTCTCCCAGCCTTTCTCCTTCCCATTCTTTTTTTTTTCTTTTTTTTCTTTTTTTTTTTTTCCAGAGCTGGGACCAAACCAGGCCTTGCGCTTGCTAGGCAAGCGCTCTACCACTGAGCTAAATCCCCAACCCTTCTCCTCCCCCATTCTTGATTCCTACCCCTCGTCCCTCCCCTCTCTCACCCACCTACATCCCCTTCTTCATCTACCTCCAATGTCCATTTTATTTCCCCTTCTAAGTGATATGCAAACATCCTCCCTTGGAACCTCCTTGTTACTTGGCATCTTTGGGTCTGTGTATTGTAGCATCGTTATCCTGTGCTCTCTGGCTAACATCCTTATAAGTGATTATGTACCATGTATGTCTTTCTCAGTCTGGGTTTTCTCACTCAGGATGATCTTTTCTAATTCTATCCATTTGCCTGCAAAACTTGTGATGTCCTTGTTTTTAATAGCTGAGTAGTATTCCATTGTACTAATATACTATATTTTCTTCATTTATTCTCTTGTTGAGGGATATCTAGTTTGTTTCTAGTTCCTGGCTATTGCAAATAAAGTTGCTGTGAACATAATTGAGCAAACGCCCTTGTGGGTTGGTGCAGCATCTCTTGGGTGTATGCCCAGGAGTAAGCAGTATAGGCTCCTCAGGCAGAACTCTTCCCAGTTTTCTGATAATGGTTTATTTTTAAGTCTCCAAAAACTTGCGGAACTGGTTGGCTTCCACAGTGGTCAGACAAGTTTGCACTCCCACCAGTAATGGAGGAGTGGTCCCCTTGCTCCACATCTTTGCCAGCAGGAGCTGTCATTTGAGTTTTTGATCTCAGTCCTTAAGATGGGTGAAAGATGGAGTCTCAGAGTCCATTTGGCTCTTGTGACATTCTCCATGAGAGAGAGCCAACCCCTGACACTAATGATAAGACTTTGCTATGCTCGCAGAGAGGAGACTAGCATAACTGTCTTCTGAGAGAGGTTTCATCCAGCCGCTGCTGGAGAGAGAGGCAGAGAACCACAGATAAACAGTAGGTGGAGTAGGCAGAGCAGGGGGAGAGGTGAAGTAGCTTCTGTCTTCCCACATCAACTGCTATGTCATCCCCTCTTCTAATGACGATCTTTTCCTTTGCTCCTTTTGGAATTGTTTTAGATCTTATTTCAATGGCAAAATTGTATTCATTTTATACTGTCTTGTCCTCTTCCTCCTCATCCTCATCCTACGTCTCTTCCTCCTCCCTTCCTCCTCCTCCTCCTCTCCTCCTCCTCTCTTCCTGTCTGTCTCTCTCTTTCTCTCTCTGTCTCTCTGCTCCTCCCCCTTCTCCCTCCTCCTTTCTCTTTATCCCTCTCTTCTTGTCTCCCTCTCTCCCTTTTCCCCTTGTACTCGTGCATGTGCCTGTGTGTGTGTGGGTCTGTCTGTCTGTCTCTCTGTGTGTCTGTGTGTTTGTCTGTCTGTCTGTTGGTTGGTCTGTCTGTCAGTACTTACTACCTATTCTGACGTCTCAGCTCTTCTGCCTTTGTCAGGATGTCAGTTCTTTTCAGAGATAAACCCACCCTCAATCTTTCCCAAGTGCCAATCTACCTTCATATAACTTCAGGGAATCGTTTCCTTCCTGTCTACTGCCAACTACCTACACGATTTCCACAAGTTCAAGGGCTCATGTTTTAGCTTCAAACCCAGTATTGGAGACCTTCATTAACCACCCACATCATCTCTCTCAGTAGAATCGCCTTGACAGGTCTGATTCTTGCTAAGTCTTTTATCTAGCACCCCTCATGCTGGCTGCAGGCTTATTTCTTCCTTTGCATTAGAGCACTTGCCAGAATGTCCTCTTGACACCTAGCCAATGCACAGGTTTCATTTTCTCATGAGTAGTTCAAACCACTCTACTTTCTGTAAGTGTGCCTGAGTGTTGTCACATATCTGTCTAAGTATCCTACTGCGACATTATTGTATTTTATATATCAACATTGCCAGAAGATAGCTTTCATTGGTAGTTCTCTTACTTGATATTTCTTCTCAAGAAATTTTCTCTATGTGTATTTTTATTCCTATTCAAACACAAATTAATGATATTTTGTGGGTTTTATTCATTAAATGTAATTATGTGTAATTCAACAATATTATACACAGTAGAGTTCATGTAGGTAGGAACATATATAATACATTCAGCCAAAATGTCTTCAATATCCATGGCAATTAATTCTAATGCTCCAGCAATTCAATTTTCTGTTATAAAATTTACATATGACTATATACTGTATACTGTGGATCATTTTCGAATTACTCATGCCACATATAGTGTAAATGCTATGCAATAGTTGTGAAACTTTATTACTTCATTTTGTCTCAAGAGTAAACAACATCTGAAAAGCTTAGTTAAGAGAGTAGTAAGTATGAAACAATAATTTGCTGAAAAACCCATAAAAGAATACATTCTTCTGTTCAGTGAAGAATCCAGTGATGACAGATGTGACTAGCATGTTTGCTAGCCACGCTGTTCAAGCCTAGATCAGAAGTCTACTCCCTTCAGCTACAGGTTGGCCAAGTTAAGTTATTCAGAGCGCAAACTTTTAATAAAGAAATTGTGTAATACTCATCTCACAAAGGTGTTCCAAAGATTAAATAGAGATGATGGTGTATTACTGAAGTAGTTCAGAATTGTTATTGTTCTTCCAGAAGTTGGTTCAATTCCAGTTTTCTCAAGTTAGTTCAAAACTTTAATTTTGATTCAAAGTGCTCCAATGCCTATGTGAGTGTCTGTCATGTGACAGATGTACATACATACATACATACATACATACATACATACATACACACATACATGAATACTATACACACATATGCAGGCAAAACATTCATGTACATAAAGTAATAAGATATTAAAATCTGTAAGAATTTTAGGAAAATTATTATGAGTTCATATACAAAATATTTATCATAGAAGCAAAAATATATTGAGTACTAATTCTCATTGTTTCCAAAATATCTATGTTGTTTACTTGTTTGTCAGCATGGTTGACCAGTTGGGAAGCTTTCAACTTGATTTTACTCTTCCTTGGACACTTTTGATGTTTGTTCTGTGAAGGAACTGCAAAGGTGTGTCTGGTGTATTATCTGTGCTCCATTGATTGTTTTTTAATAAAGTACTATTAGCTATTGTTTCTGTCTATGTAAGAAGATCCAAACATAAGTAAGCTAAAAACTAATATTATAGTCAAGTACAATCTTCAGAACACATATAAAACATGCAGGAAGTGTAAATAGTATCAAAATTACCACTGCAGTATTCTGAGCTCTTGACAAGAAGGTTACATAAAAAGAGACACTGTCTCAGGAATGCTGGCTTCGCCGAAAGGAGCTCTTTAAGAATTATTCTTGGGGACTTATAGTTTGAACTTTTGCCCTGAGTAGTTGAAACTGGCATGATGTATTTGCCCTCAGTAAAGAATACCTTTCTCCTACCATAACCGTCTTAAGTTGCTACTTCTCCCAATCTACCCTGTTTCAAACTCAACCTGAGTGCCATTTTCTAACCCCTTGTTCCTTTCACCACTAGCCCCACCCTCCCCCAAATCAATCAAATCTGGAGCTGCTTCATAACATGCTCATGCTCCCCACTGTTGATTTACTACCTCTGTTCTAATTTATTTGTAGACTTGGCTGTCTCCTCTTGACCTAGTTACTTGTTTCCTATCCCAGATCCTGGACCATATATCTCACATGCTTCAACTCTCCACTTTTTTTCTTCCTTTTAAATTTTGATTCTTTTTTGGTTTATCAATTTTCAAGTCATTTATAACAACTTGGCAGTGTTATTAAGTGGGAAATGGAGAAAAGGAACATAGATTAGATATATAGAATGGGTAAGAAAAAAAATCTCATAACTTAGAAAAATGAAAACTTAGAACAATCTGAGACATATGCCATATATGAGAATTGTGGGGCTCATTTGTAATGCCTACGATGCATGAAAAGGACTGGAATGACCTACACTAGAAAAGTATTTCAACGGTTCTTGCTCGTAGAAAACCAAATGATTAAAAGCAGAAGTCACAGAGAGTCATAGAAATGAGGGAAAGAGTCTATGAATGCTAGCAGGCAGGTGAGAACCATTAGCAGGTAGACAGGGTTCCACATGTAGTAAAGCCATTTATTTTCAGGCTTTAGATAGATAATTAATCTATCTCGTCACACATATCTTTACATGGGAAGAACCCTACATCTGAGTTACAAGCTATGAAACTTAGATACCCATATTCATATATTTTTGAAATAACTAACTGCAATATATGATGGTTATCATTATTATTATATTATCATTATTATAGCAGGATAATTCCATGATCATTAATGAAAGCAGTATGATAATATGCTGATTATATTAACAGTTTAATTCAACAAAACTACTGAAGACTGAATTTATAGACATCATTAAAATAATATAAAAGAACTGTTACTGGCAAGGCATTACTATATATTAACATATATATGTATTTAAAATTTTTATTGCATATCAATTTATAATTATATACATTTTTACTTAAAGACAGCAAACTTTTGATAACATAAAAATGACTTTATTATAGTAAGAAAAGAGTGAAGTAAAATTATAAATTATCTTTTCCATGAAATTTATAAGAGCCTAAATTCATAAACTAAATCAACTGAAGCTTATTTTGAATTTGCATAGTAAGTATTAGGTAAGACTCTAAACTTTTATCACATAGGCATTTGAAATGAAAAGAAAACATTTAGGCAAAGTCACTCTTCCCATTACTAGTGAAAACTCATGACGACCATAGTCTCCTTTAACATGGACATGCAATTTCTCTGTAAATTGTTACATGTTTGAAATTTATGTCAAGATAATTTAAAGAAAATTCTGCTTAAAGTTGACAATACAACTGAAACACTAAAATTTAAGAGATCACACATTTTCAATTTTATTTGCATGCCTCTCTTACCTGTTGTGTCATAAAATCCAGATAAAGAAACAAAAGTGTATTTTCACATTCCAAAGAATTCAAATGTTAGTACAATAGATTTGACCTTTTAGCTTTTAATAATGTGTGTACAAGTGTGTGTATGTGTATGTCTCTGTGTGTCTATGTGCATGTATGTGTCTGTGTGCATGTCTGTGTCTGTATATATGTAAGTGTGTGTGTATTATGTGTGTTGGTATGTATATCTATGTGTGTTTGTCAGTGTGTATGTGCATGTGTGTATCTGTATGTATTGTGACATAATTTCATCAATAATTTTAGCATGAAATCACTGAAGGGCAGTGTAACCTTTAACAAAAAGACTAACATCTCTGCATCTGTCTTCGTTAAAAATCTAGGGGCTGGGGATTTAGCTCAGCGGTAGAGCGCTTACCTAGGAAGCGCAAGGCCCTGGGTTCGGTCCCCAGCTCCGAAAAAAAAGAACCAAAAAAAAAAAAATCTAACTTATTTATATGAAGGGTGTTTTGCCTTCATATATGTCTGTGCCTCACATGCATGTCTGGTGTCCAAAGAGAAAACAATAAAGTGTTGGATACTTTGAAACCAAACCTGGAGTTCCAGACATTGTGAGACACTGTATGTGAGCTGTGTGTGAATCAACCATGGGTCCTCTGAAGAGTAGCCAGTGCTCTCAGCTTTGATTCATTTCTCAAGCATGGCACATATGTCATATTTTAATATTTTTAAAACAAGAATTGGAGTTCCAAGCCTAGCATGTGGAGGAGATGTTTGCCTGAAACAGTCCTTATCTTTCAGGATCTTCTTCTACCTAAAGGGACGGTACAGCAGTTCACATTTACTATAACAACATTTGCTTGTTATGTTAAATTGTTAATTGTGGGTGGCTTAATAGTGTCTCTCTGTGGCAAAGTTTTCTTCAATTTTCAGAAAGTCAAAGCAAATTAAATCTAGCAACGTCATCATAATGTGCCATATAAGCTAATGCCGAGAGAGATGATTCTCTGAGCAAAGTTAGAATGGCATAGTCCAAGTCTCTGTTAGCTAGATGTAAAGCATTCCCTAAAAGCTAAAGAGATTTGCTACCTGCACAGAGAAAGAGGAGAATGCTCTTGAATGTTGAAATTCTCTAAAATTACACTCGACTGTGAACACATTTCTTGTGATACTCATTGATGACTTTTCTGCACAGAAGACCCAACCTTGTCTTTATTGCATAGGTTTTCCACATAGGAGAATAACTGGAACCTCTCACATCATTTCCCTGCTCCACCATGCTCTGGCTTATAAAGGAAATCAATTAATCATTACCTGGCACAGACACTGAGGAGGCTTTTGACTTGGCGGGAGACAAAAGGGAAACTACTAATAATACATGAAAGAAGAGGGGGACAAAAGAAACAATGTTTTAGTGAATGAACATCAATTTTTACCTTTTCCTTTATTTATTAGAAAAGAATTAGGTCAAATATTGTTCTTGGATAAAAATTATAATGTATTAATAAAGTAATAGTTTTTAATTTTTATCTAATACAGTGTCCATGTAGACATGCCCAGAGAACGTCACACATCCTCAAAAGTAAAATAATTACCAATATTCTTCACTTGTCTCTTTGTACAAAGTATCAGTTAACTTTGACAGTCTACTAAGATTGTTCAATGAGATTCATATCTGTTTTTCCTTTTCTGACTTTGTTAAAATTATTGCTATACCAGTAAATTTCCTGAGAAAATTTTTATTGCTGGTATATAAAATATAAATCCCCCCAGAAACTTATTAAGGGTAAGTTTTCAAGTTTATGTGATATCTGAGAGAGGGTCTTCAGTGCTCAGCAATGTTGTTAATAGCAACCAGCTACCTTTGAACTGAAATTAATCTTTCTGAGATGTGCCATGCTAAAGGCCCCTGTAAGGGCAGATGATACTCATGATAGACAAGGTTATAGGAGAACATTCTTTTTGTGTCTAACTTAGTTAGCCCATTTGTACACACACATCCTGGAAAACAATCCTATGAATTTGATTACTTTCTTCTACTTATTTCATAATATTCATGAATACGAATTCAGACTTACTTTGCAATTTTATAGCCTTGTTGAACCACAATATATAAATGATCTCATGGTGTCCATTTAGTTGGGAGTTGATTACACATATTTACTTTAATGTTTAGAAATATTTCAGTCATGAGTTAAAATGGGAAAAGCAAATGGTTTGCTTAGGTGCTATGCAAAATTCTTACCAAAATTAAAGTATTTATCATGGAATCTTCTAGAACCCCTGAGAATCTAAGGATTGCACTCCAGCTCTCTATCCTGTTTTTATGAAGCAAATAAGCAGTATACCGTGTGACTTACATTTCCACAATTGGGCTAACAAATAGTTTCTGCAGCTCCAACATGAAGTTTGAAATTGGGTATTTTGAAACAAGGTGTAAAGTTCTCACATTAGCTAAGTGGTGTCTGGCAGAACAGAAGAACAAGGTAGAGGAAGATGCAAAAGAAACAAATTTAGCTAATTTGACAGGCACATAGAGCAGATGCTCAGTTGGGTATACAATTCTGTGCTCATTTCTAAAATTATAAAAGTATTTTCAAAATATAAAGGGATACAAATATTCTCCAAATACTCAGAAAGTATGTTAATTTTAAAATTGGACAACTTTGATGCCTGCAGATTTTACATGTTTTGTTACTTGAAATTCAAATAACAACGAGGAAAATAAATCTTGGTGTTTATGGTTCTACTCAAACCATAAATGATATTTGAATTAACAAACTCAATTCAAATTATTTAAATGAGCATGACTACTGTGCCAGGGTAAAAAGTAACTGATTCTGCTGCAGGAGTCTGTAATGTATTCATTTAAATAACTCTATCTGTTATGATAAAGGAAAATCAATTCTTATCCCAGGATTCTTCTTTTCTCATCCCAAGGTTCATCTTTTCACAGGCAATGTAACTCAATGAATGAACTACCCTCATCATTAGTAAGAAATTGATTAAAACTGCAATCTCTGTTATGTGGATTTTCAAGGTAGATAGATAGATAGATAGATAGATAGATAGATAGATGATAGATAAGGGGTAAGTGGGTAGATGGATGGATAGATGGAGAAATGATTGATGGATGGATAGATAGATAGATAGATAGATAGATAGATAGATAGATAGATGATGGATAAGGGGTAAGTGGGTAGATGGATGGATAGATGGATGGATAGATAGAGAAATGATTGATGGATGGATAGATAGATAGATAGATAGATAGATAGATGATAAATAGCAACCATTATCAATTTGCATGCTCAAGAATCCAACAGAAATAGACTAAGGCAGAGAACTCTATTCAGTCAGGCAGTTTGAGGTCTTCGTAGAGAATTTCAGAAGACTAAGGTTTAGGTTTCTAAGTTAAAAAAATCAAGTAACATCAGAAAGGTAACACCATCTAACCAGGTGTTGACAGTGTCCAGAGCTTGGGCAACTGAAACAGTCCTCTAGAGTTCCCAGTTGATTTTTCTCTATGTATATGAGCTTCACAGAGCTAAGCTGGTCTTTCTGGGTGTACTTTTCTATCATGAAACAAATAATGGTGTCATCTGGTGGAAATGGATTTGCCTACTAGATATTTTCAGTGATGCCCATGTTTTTACTCTTGGTCTCTTCTGTGGCTCTCTTCCCTTTCTGTTGCAGAGTTGGATAGCAATTCCTCCTCAGACAAGAGGTTCTAGGAAATCCTTTGAGAAAGGCATTTTGGGTTCTTAAGTTTGGTAGGCAAGCTCTGTTCTGGAGCTAGTTTGTCACATAAAACACAGGACAATTTATTGATAAATATTACAGGAAAGCAAAGAATAATAGTCCATTAAAAAGATGGGGATTGGGGTTGGGGATTTGGCTCAGTGGTAGAGCGCTTGCCTAGCAAGCGCAAGGCTCTGGGTTCGGTCCCCAGCTCCGAAAAAAAGAAAAAAAAAAGTTGGGGATTTCCTCAGGCTCTCAGATCTTTTTCTTAACATTTATTTTCATTTTTATAAATGGCTTGGTACCAACTCTCCCCACATAACAGTTTTTTTCATTCCCATCAACGCTTGAAGCAACTTAAATACAGTTTCTGCATAGTTATAAAGCTAATTGTCAAAGAATAAGGAAAAATTATATGCACCCTCTCTTGCTATTGTGGGACTTTTGTTTCTTTTAGGTTGATAAATAATTCCTAATGATCTCTGAAATGATTTGAAACAGGTAGAGAAGTGACTAATTTCTCTGATCATTGTTGAATAATGTTGAGATCATTTTAAGTAGAACTGTAGAAAAAGACTATGTGAGTCATTCAGAAGAAAAATGAAGTCACTATTTGTCACATATCTTAAAAGGATGTACAACCGATTTTATCTGTGAGAAGTGGTTGATCAGTTGGTTCGTTGAATGAATGGATAGCTGCTGGTTGCATGAAAATTTCGCCTACATGTGCTTATACCATGATTTCCTTCTAGGCACTTCTGAGTTTTTACATTTCAGAAAAAAAAACAGGGTTTTTTTTTTTCATACCACCAGTTCATTAAAGTCTTTTATGTAATTTTTAGATACTTGTGATAAATTTTATCAGTGTATTCCATGTTAAACCTCAAGTCCTTTCTTATTCATTGTTGAAATTTGAGTTATGTGCCTCTCCTTGGGCTCTAATCCACTCACTAACTACTGTATATCAATGTTCCTTTTTGTTTTTATCTAGAGCAGGTGCTTTTAACAGTAACTTGAATTACGACAGTTGCCCTAGTAGCTCTCAATTACCCTGCCTACTTATTTTTCAGAAGCCTTAAATTAACTCTCTTCCCTACAATTAAATGACATTTTCAAAATACTGTTTTTTTGTGATAATTCATCATCTCATAAATAATTTTAGAATATCTTCTCTTTTACTAGATTGTTTTACTTTGACATTTAAGGCCTCAAATAATCTTTCCTGAACTGTAATTTCTGGCTTTTTGTACTAATTATCCACAGAAGTCTCTTGCTTGGATAGTCCTCTACAGACTGTTTTTGACAAATCTACACCTAATATTTATATCCTTAATTTCAGAAAGTGCAGTGTTGGAGAATAAAATGGGTTTTAGTTCTGCCTCTTAACTATTCCAGCTCATTGAAAGTGATGTAGAGAACTGTTACCCAAAAGAGAAATGTAGGAGCAAGGGTTTCTATATAGTCCAGACAGTGCATTTAACTTAAAGGAGTACAAGAACCCTTGGGCTGTTTGCTGTTTACATGGAAGAGGAGGCGTTGAAGAAACAGGAGGAGGAAGAAGGAAGAAAACAAAGAAGTAGAAGGAGGAGAAAGAGGAAGAAGGAGAAGAAGGAGGAGGATGAGGAAGAGGAGAAAGAGGAAGGAGGAGGAGGAAGAGAAGGAGAAGGGAAAGGAGGAGGAGGGAGCGAAGGAGGAAAGAGGAGGAGGAGGAGGAGGGGGAGGAGGAGGAGGAAGAGGAGGAGGAGGAGGAGGAGGAAGAGGAGGAGGAGGAGGAGGAGAAGGAGGAGGAGGAGGAGGAGGAGGAGGAGGAGGAGGAGGAGGAGGAGGAGGAGGAGGAGGAGGAGGAGGAGGAGAGGAGGAGGAGGAGGAGGAGGAGGAGGAGGAGGAGGAGGAGGAGGAAGCAGCAGCCACCACTACTCCATGAAATTGGGTCAGTTCCAGGAAGTGCCTTGAACTGTTGACTGACTTCTTCCAGTTCCTACCCCTGAGTTCTCCCAAGTTCACTGATAGGCTGAGGACTTGTGATGCAAATGCCTACCACAGGTTCAGAAAAGATGAAATAAATGATATCCAAGGCTGCAGCTATTGTTTGATGCTTATTCCTTCTGCACCCATCCCAAAACATTAATAAAATGATATTTAAATGTAAACATCATGTGTCATCTGCTGCAAATCATCTCTTCCCAGAGTCAGAGGCTTTCTTTGAGTAAACCAATTCTTCATAATTCTTTAATTAAAAGAATTTGTGGGGGGAGATATTTTAAACCTCAAAAATTTTGATTAACTTTGCTAATTTCCACTCTTGTTTAATGAATTAGACTGCTAATCTAAAAGACTGTCTGAGTATATGTTCCATTTTCAGTTTTAAAATGAAATATTTTAATAGCATAGCCTATATATATAATTTGGGTTAAAGACTAACTAAATGTGTATTTCTATTTTCACTGAAAGATAGGTGTGTGTGTGTGTGTGTGTGTGTGTGTGTGTGTGTGTGTGTGTGTTTTCTAACTGAAAGTTGGGAAAAAGTCTGTACCTATGTCCATTGGAACTGGAATAGCCCTAGTTATAAACATAGTTTACAGTAGACATTTTAAAAGAATACAGGCACTTTTTCACATCATGAATATTCAATCTCTCTACAGTTTCTATGATTTTCTTTATACCCAATCAACTTAATAAAATGTTGGTGTACTATAACAAGTGCAAATTCTATGGTGGAAAAGACTATTGATAAGTCACTCAACTGCTTCCTCTTTGATACATGTACATATTCTGCTATGGCGATGTTCTAGTGTGTGTTTCTGCATGTGCCCATATGTAGACTTACTAATCATATTGCAATGCAAAAAAAAATAGTGCAAAATTCTCTTGGACAAAAAAAATACATTTTTAATGCCCACATCCATATCACTTCTATCTTCTGTCTACTTCTCCACACTCTGTGGTTTGTTGACTGAATCTTTGATTAGAGTCCATGAACCAGAAAAGAAGAATGGGCTATTGATAAAATGAAGAAAAATCAGTTGACAACAAGCTGTTTGCTTGGGTGCCTAGAAGCTTCTCAAAACATTCCACGTTATGAGAATATTTAAGTGATTCTTTGGGTTATTCTATGCAAATGGTTAGAGAAGACTGGATTTCTATAAGCATGACAAGGTAATTCTTTCGAGCTTTTTCTCTAGACTGATGTAAGCTGTGGTCAGGGCCAACCTCCTCATGCACAGAGAGCTCGTCAAGAAGACGGTTAGCATACTTGAAGCTAATATGTGCCCTTTTTTGGCTCAACCTTCCCTCTTCTTTTGCTGTTTCTACTGCTCTTCTTTGAAATGTTAAATAATTACTCCAACTACTGACTGGGTTTGGAAAATGTAATAACTATATATGGAGTTAGATGTAATGCATTATATAATATATCCCTATATGTGTGATCAATAAATCAGAACAATTGGTATCTCTACCTCCTTTAGTATTTGCTAGTTTGTTTTATTGTGAAGCTTCTCTTTTAGTTCTTCACAAAACATAAAATTTTTGTAAGCACTCTACTGTAAATCATTAGAATTTATTTCTCCTACATAGTTATGTTCTTATGCTGCTGATTACTACCTCACTAGCAGTCTTACTATTAGATTCATACAAAACATACTTTTGTAGCTTTTCATACTTGTATAAGAATATATTTGTCTTTCTATGCAGACTTGTTTCATTCAGCATAAAGTCCTCCAATCTCTTCATTCTACTACAAGTGACAAAATATAATTATTTTATGAAGGTTAACTACTAATTCATTATATATATATATATATATGTATGACATTCTGTGAAATCTATTTACCCATCAGCAAGAACCTCTAGTGAATTCATACCATGCCTCTTGTCAGTTGCTCTGTAATAAATGAGATGGCAGATATCTTTGATATATTCCTTTCCTCTCCCTTTTATATATACAAAACTGGCATTTTTAAATACTGGGAGCACAGTTTCTGAGAAAGAATTAAAGTAATCTGATTCATGATAGCTACAAGTAAAAGCTTGCGGATAACTAACTATAAAAATGAATCATCTATAGAACCATGTCTTTATTTCAGTGAGTAATCTAGAGATATTTTCAAAGACATTAAAGAGATAAAAAAAAGCATAGAGAGTTCTATCTTATTTGTGTATTTAAATATCTGGTATTAAAATATTTGTACTTCCCAAAGCAAACTTTTAGATTTCATTAAAATGCCCACAGATTCTTTTTGAGACCAAGAAAAAGCATTTCCCACCAGATCATGAAACTACCAAGGACTCCAGATAGCCTTGGAGCTATCAATCCTGAGTAAAACGAATGACTATGGAGATGTCACAAAACCTGACTTCAAAACACACTACAAAGCCATAGTGAGCAGAAAGTGTAGTGCTGGAATGAAAACAGACACAGACCCAGGGAACGTAATAGAAAGCACATTTGCAAATGAGCATGTCTACTGCCAACTGATCTCACAAAGATGCTAAAAATGGATGTTGGTAAGAGACAGTGTCTTAAAAACATGTTTCAAGAAGAACTATGTTTCCATATTCAGATGAAACTAGCGCACTCTGTCTCAACAGTGACAAAAATGATCTTTATGTAAATTGAAATCAAAAATCTAAGACTTAAATCATGAAAAGATTTCTAATTTAAGGCGCGAATTGTTATTGATCCCTTATGATAAAAAGTTGTTTTTATTCGCATTTTATTACTTCGAGGTCTTCCCATCACACAACATCCTAAAGGGTTAATTAATTCATCATTCCTATTTGCAAGGAATATATAATTCAGCTCTACTTACAAAAGTACAAAATCTTGCAAGAGAATCTTTCCCTCTAAGAACAGACCTGGATGACAAGTGTTTCTCTCGGTCAGAGGATGAGGTGTCCTAGCTTGTGACTGATACCAGCAGCTTTGTCATATAACATAAATTAATCATAAATATTAGTGTACCTTTCCAGAAAGGTTAAAGTATATTTTATTGGATTGCCTAGCCTGAGGCACTTGAAGACAATTAAACATAGAAAATATTTTATGAATACCACTTTTTATTCACAAGGCCCCTCCACATGATATCATATTTAAATCACCCTATCCAACATTCTCCTTGACCACTTATATTCCCTCATCTACCAACAAAGTAGTATGCATGGTATTATACTCAGGTATAAATGTGGACCAATAGATTTCAGACACCTGCATAGTATCATTCACCCTTGCTTGAGTCTGATAATTCACTCCCTGAATAACCAAGCCAATGCTAAAGACATCGACAAGTACCCTCAGCCTACTGCTTTTCCAATGTGCTTTCCCATCATGCAAAGATCCAATACCTTTGTTACATTTAAACTGATTTACTGAAATTTAAGGCAACTTAAGATGTCTTTAATCTCATCATTTCTAGGCTTTTCCTTCCTTGTCTGAGTGAAATGCTGTTGACACTCTGATGAAAATGTGATTGTAAACAGGTTAGCTCACAATAGTGATTTGGTTTCAGACATAAGGAAAGCTCCTGAAAATTGGAGCAAAAGTAACAGTGATCTTGGGTTGCTGCAATGCAGATGGGGGGCAAGTGGACAGGGAAAGAGGAAGGGATTCTGGATGATCTGAGTGCAAGTTAGACATTTGCATAGAAAAGAACAAGTGAAACAGTTGTGACCTTTGAATTAGTTATAACAGGCACATATCTTTATGACTTAGGTATGACAATAGGTATGGTTTTCTTGTTTATGAGTATATGTAAGTTATTTGCTATTTCCAACCTTAGAGCAAGGACCTGAGTCAGTTTTCACATTGTTTAGAGGGTAATACATGGGAATATCTCTGTTCTACAAATATTTATTAACTGAAAAATTGTTTGCCAGACACTAGATGCACTGACTGTTCAGTGAGGTACATTAATTACAAGAAGAATTCAATGTGGAAGGCAGCACTAGTATCTCATTTCACAGAGAAATAATACGGAGAGGCTACAACGTCATAATGCTCCTAAATATTAGTCCGATTTTGTACCAGGATAATTAAGTAATTATCCTGTGATCTTCACTTCAATGTGCAAGGAAAAATGTCTGAGGAATAATTGAGATACAAATATAAGAAAGAGAGAAATAAAGCAAGGTTTATATTGAAAACCATTTAAGAATGAAGAGAGTCAGGGTGTGAGTTATTCTTGGTTGTCAACTTGACTAAATCAAAAATTAACAAAACACAAGTCACTGGGTATACCTGTGGGGGTGTTTTCTTTATCAAACCATTTGCAATTGGGAGACCCATTTTTAATCTGGATCTTTTGAGGAGGGAAGATCCACCTTTAATCTGGGCTACACTCAGCTGGCAGCCTATATAAGGACATGGAAGATGGAAGCTTGGATTTTGCTTGCCTGGTCACACTCTCATTTGCAAGTCTATTCCCTCACTGCCTTTAAAGTCTAATTATTTTGAATTCTGGTGTGTAGTGAAGACCACCTGAGTCATCCAGCCTTGGGGACAGAACAACTATTTCCCTCCCTCCCTCCCTCCCTCCCTCCTTCTCTCTCTCCTCCTCCTCCTCCTCCTACCCTTCCTCTCCCCTTCCCCCTCCCTTTGTGTGTTTGTGTTCTGTCTCTCTAGAGAAGGCTGATTAATACATGGGCATTACTAACCTAGTAACCATTTTCATTAATGACTCCTCCTAGTATTAAACAAAGTATATGGGTAATAGATTTGACTACATCTAGTCAATCAATTTGAGAATAATCCAGATGTAGTTTTCTTTTTTTTAATACTGTAAGTTTATTTTTTCTTTTTTTCTTTTCTTTTCTTTTTTTTTGGGGGGGGATATTTTAAGTTTACATTTCAAGTGTTATTCTGTCTCCTGGTTACCAAGACATAAGTCCCCTAGCATATCGCCCGCCCATCTCCCTCTTGTTCTTCTGTAAGGGTGTTCGCTTCCACATCCATGCTCCCTTTCCCCCATCATTCCCCAACACTGGGGGTTCAACCTTGGCAGGACCAAGGGCTTCTGCTTTCATTGGTGCCCAACAAAGATATCCTCTACTACATATGCAGCTGGAGCAATGGGTCTGTCCATCTGTCCATGTAGTTTTTGGTTGGCATTGTTCTCATGGGGTTGCAAGCCGCTTTAGCTCTCTCAATCCTTTTTTTTTTTTCAGCTGTAAATCTTTTTGTCTTTTGTCTTACCTTTTTTCTTCTTTTTTTTCTTAGATATATTATATTATTCCATTTCCCAGTTTCCTGTCCATAATCCCCTACCACCTCCACCTCCCCCATATGGGTGTTTCTCTCCCCAAATCACACCCCTTACCACCCCCAACATTCCCCTGTACTGAAGGTCCAACCTTGGCATGACCAAGGGCTTCTCCTTCCACTGGTGCCCCAACATGGCTATTCTCTGCTACATATGCAGTTGGAGCCTTGGGTCAGTCCATATATAGTTTTCGGATAGTAGTTTAGTCCCTGGAAGCTCTGGTTGGTTGGCATTGTTGTTCTTATGGGGTTGCAAGCCCCTTCAGCTCTTTCAACCCTTCCTCTAATTCCCCCTAAGGGGGTCCTGTTCTGAGTTCAGTGGTTTGCTGCTAGCATTCACCTCTGTATTGGACATGCTCTGGATGTGTCTCTCAGGAGAGTTCTATATCTAGTCCCTTTCAGCATGCACTTTTTAGCTTCATCAATCTTATCTAGTTTTAGTGGTTGTATATATATGGGCCACATGTGGGGCAGGCTCTGAATGTCCATTCCTTCATTCTCTGCTCCAAACTTTGCCTCCAAATCCACTCCTATGGATATTTTTGTTCCCCCTTTTAAGAATGAGTAAAGCGTCCACACTTTGGTCATCCCTTTTCTTGAGCTTCATATGGTCTGTGGATTGTATCTTGGGTAATTTGAGCCTTTGGGTTAATATCCACTTATCAGTGAGTGCACACCATAAGTATTTTTCTGTGATTGGGTTATTTCACACAGGGTAATATTTTCTTGTGAAATCCATTTACCTATGAATTTCATGAAGTCATTGTTTTCTTAGCTGAGTAGTACTCCTTTATGTAGATGTACCACATTTTCTGTATCCATTCCTCAGTTGAAGGACATCTGGGTTCTTGTCAACTCCTGGCTATTATAAATAAGGCTGCTATGAACATAGTGGAGCATGTGTCTTTGTTATATGTTGGGGCATCTTTTGGGTATATGCCCAGGAGAGGTATATAGCTGGGTCCTCAGGTAGTGCAATGTCCAGTTATCTGAGGCACCTCCAGACCGATTTCCAGAGAGGTTGCACCAGTTTGCAATCCCACCAACAATGGAGGAGTGTTACTCTTTCTCCACATACTCAACAGCATCTGCTGTCACCTGAGTTTTTGAACTTAGCCATTCTGACTGGTGTGAGGTAGAATCTCAGCGTTGTTTTGACTTCCGTTTCACTGATGACTAAGGAGGTTGAGCATTTCATTAGGTGCTTCTCAGCCATTCAATATTCCTCAGCTGAGAATTATTTGTTTAGCTCTGTAATCCATTTTTAATAGGGTATGTGACTCTCTGAAGTCTAACTTCTTGAGTTCTTTTTATATTTTGGATATTAGCCCTTTATCAGATGTAGTGTTGGTAAAGATCTTTTCCCAATCTGTTGGTTGCCGTTTTGTCTTAATGACAGTGCCCTTTGCCTTACATAAGCTTTGAAATTTTATGAGATGCCTTTGTTGATTATTGATCTTAGAGCATAAGACATTGGACTTTTGTTCAGTAAATTTCCCCAGTGCCAATATGATCAAGACTCTTCCTTATTTTCTTCTATTAGTTTGAGTGTATCTGGTTTTTTGTGGATGTTCTTGATCCACTTGGACTTAAGCTTTGTACAGGGTGATAAGAATGGGTCAATTTGCATTCTTCTACACGCTGACCTCTAGTTGAACCAGCATCATTTGTTGAAAATGCTATCTTTTTTCCACTGGATGGTTTTAGCTCCTTTGTCAAAGATCAAGTGACCATAGGTGTGTGGGTTCATTTCTGGGTCTTCAGTTCTATTACACTGATCTACCTGCCTGTCTCTGTACCAATATGATACAATTTTTTTTATCCCAATTGCTCTGTAATACTGCTTGAGGTCAGGGATGGTGGTGCCCCCAGAAGGTCTTTTGTTGTGGAATATAATTTTTGCTATCCTGATTTCAGTGGGATTGTTTCACATTGATCTCCACTTAGTTTAATGTTAGATACTGATTTGCTGTATATTGCTATACAATATTTACTATATTTAGGTATGGGCCTTGATTTCCTGATGTTTCCAGGACTTTTATCATGAGGGGGTGTTGAATTTTCTCAAATGCGTTCTCAGCATCTAATGAAATGATCATGTGTTTTTTTCTTTGAGTTTGTTTATATAATGGATTATGTTGATGGATTTCCAAATATTGAACCATCCCCGCATCCTTGGGATGAACCCTACTTGATCATGATGGATGATGGTTTTGATGTGTTCTTGGATTTAGCTTGCAAGAATTTATTGAGTATTTTTGTGTCAATATTCATAAGGGAAATGGGTCTGATGTTTTCTTTCAGTGCTGGGTCTTTGCATGGTTTAGATATAAGCATAATTATGGCTTCATTTGTGGCCCTTTTTGGTTAGGAAACTTTGAATAAATTTTAGGAATTCTGGTGTTGTATAGATGGTTTATCTGATCCTGATTTAACTTTGGTTCCTGGTATTTGTCTAGAAAATTGTGCATTTCCTCCAGATTTGTTTAATATAGGCATTTGTAGTATTATGTGATGATTTTTGGAATTTCCTCAGATTCTGTTTTTATGTATCCTTTTTCACTTCTGATTTTGTTAAATTGGATACCGTCTCTGTGCCCTCTGGTTAGTCTGGCTAAGGGTTTATCTATCTTGATGATTTTCTCAAAGGACCACCTCCTGGTTTTGTTGATCCTTTGTATAGTCCTTTTTGTTTCTACTTGATTGTTTTCAGCCTTGAGTTTAATTATTTCCTTCCTTCACTCCTCTTGTGTGTATTTTCTTCTTTTTGTTCTAGAGCATTTAGGTGTGCTGTTAAACTGCCCAAGGATGCTCTCTCTTGTTACCTTTTGCAGGCACTCACAGCTATGATTTTTCCACTTAGCACTGGTTTCATTGTGTCCCATAAGTTTGGGTATGTTGTGTGTTCATTTTCATTAAAATCTACAAAGTCTTTAATTTCTTGCTTTATGCCTTCCTTGACCAAGTTATCATTGAGTCAGGTGTTGTTTAACTTCCAAATATGTGGACTTTCTGTAGTTTTTGTTGTTGTTGAAGACCAGCCTTAGTCCATGGTGATCTGATAGGATGCATAGGATTATTTCAGTCTTCTTGTATCTGATGAAGCCTGTTTTGTGACTGATTATATGGCCAATTTTGTAGAAGGTACTGTGAGATGCTGTGAAGAAGATATATTCTTTTGTTTTAGGATGAAATGTTCTATGAATATGTGTTAAGTCCATTTGGTTCATAACTTCTGTTGGTTTCTCTCTGTCTTTGTTTAATTTCTGGTTCCATGATCTGTCCATTGATGAGAGTGGGATGTTGAAATCACTTACTAATGTTGTATGAGGTGCAATGTGTGATTTGAGGGTTTTACCCCACTAGGTCTGGCACTGTAGTGCCCCAAGTTATCTTCTTTTTGTTCTAGAGCATTTATGTGTGCTGTCAAATTGCCCAAGGATGCTCTCTCTTGTTACCTTTTGCAGGCACTCAGAGCTATGATTTTTCCACTTAGCACTGCTTTCATTGTGTCCCATAAGTTTGGGTATGTTGTGTGTATCCTACCAGAAGCACACAGCCAACTTTGTGTTGCCCCAGTGTATCTGCCACCACACACTCTCCCAAGTCAATTCTCACAAGAATAAAACATACAACCCAATAACCTTTGATCCAATTGATAAAATATAACAGTCCAACTAAACATACAAAGCCCTGTATATATCCATCCCTTAAGAACATTCTTAACAACCTGTAAAGGTACATCGTGGAATCTTAACGTCAGCTTCCATGTTCTTTCCATGGCTTCTCCTCCAGTCTTCCTTCTTCTTCCGTTCTAGTCTCCTCCTCTTCCCTCAAACTTTCCTTCCATCCATCCTTCCTTCTCGTCCAAAGACAGGCCTCATCCTGTCCTGTACTCACCTTCACCTGTATGACATCCTACAGCGATTTCCTCTTGGGTCAGGAATGTAGGCAGGAAGTAGTTGTCTCTTGTGAGTTCTCACGAGTGTCTGCAATCCTGAGGGTCCAGTTCTCTCCCCCACGGGATTCCCAAAAGTAGTTTTCTTAATATATGTTTCTAAATAAGAAATTTGCAAGATGGTTACTAATTTGATATAGAGAGAATGAGAAGATTTCTACTTGGTGTAAAAAGTATCTCTTGCCATTCTTCCTGGAGTTATTTATTTTCAGGCATCAAATATTATCATGAAGGGTTAAGCCATTGTTGGTTAATAACACATCAGTGTATATTACCTGATCAGTTCTCTAGCAGAAAGCAACATGTCAGAAGGGGAGATGAGCGAGACTGTAGATTAGTAGGTCATGACTGGTTGAATTCCAAGGAGAATAATGGGAAGCAGGCCATACTCAGCTAGTCAATGGAGCTGTTCTAGAGGATTTGTGGACGTATTATAGTAGACTCAGTGTATAGAAGAATGTTGTACTCAAATCCCTAGTACTAGTGACATTGGACATACAGTTCCAGAAGAATACTGTCATAAAGGTGGACCTTGAATTGATCCTTATATCAGTATGAGAATATTTATATTTCTACTTTGATTCCTCATGTACATAACACAGAACAGGTCAGAAAATCTTGAAACTTAGAAGTGATTCAATTGCCTCCAGTGAGGGTCTGCTTTAAGATTCAAGGTGTCTTTTCCTTCATTCGTACGTCCAAAATATGCCACAAGTTCCTTTCCCTTGATTGAGCTACCCAGTACTATCTTACGAAGACAACTGCAAACCATGCCTACAGCACCATACGTCTTACAGGAGCATGGTCACGTGGGTTGGGATTGCACTTCACCTCACATTCCTCTCCTCTGTGGGAGAGATCTTCCCCTTTTGTTCTTCGGCTTCTCCTCAGGGATCATTAGCCAGATTCAGTAGCACAAGGCAAAGGCTGCAAAATTGAACAAGAAAAAATTAAGGGTGCCTTGTGAACTTTGCATCTCAGATAATGATTCTCTTAGTTGTAAGTACATCTCGTGGGCTTTTTTAATTTTAAAAATGTGTTTTCTTAAAATACAATTAAAACAATTCTCCTCTCCACTTTCATCCTCTTATCCTTCCCATACCGCAAACGTACTCTCCCGAATTCAGGCCCACCTTTTATTTATTTGTTGTTATGTTGTATACATAGAAATAAATTAATATGTAAATACGATGTGCTGAGTCTGTTCAAAGGTGTTTATATGTCTGTTTCTAGGGCTAACTGCTTGCTATTATCTGGAGAAGACTAATTATTTTTCTTGTAACAGTAGTTAATTGTTCATAATACTTCATCTAGGTGGATATTTCCCATCTGTGGCTGGATGCCAACTGTTATTGAAATTGTTCAGGTATTGTATAGACAGCTGTATTATTGAGATTTCATGGGACTAGCCCCCGGTCTGGACGAGAAACTACAACTTCACGATAGCAAACTTTCTGGTCCTCTGGCTCTAACAATCATTCTGAACCCCTTTGGTGACATCTCCAAGGCTTATGTGCAGGGACTGTGTTGCAAATGTATTGATTTGGGTTTGGCATGGGACAATCCTCTGTTCTCTGCATTTTGACAAGTTGTAGCTTACTATAATGGTCTCCAGCTGCAGTACAAAACAACCCTGATGAAGGCTGAGATCCACACTTATCCCTGGGTAAAAGGCAAAGTATTTAGAATGCAATTAGGGATTATACTGATTTAAACTAAAGTTTTTGTTATTCATCTTATATCACAACTTTTTCATACAATACATTTTGATCATATTCTTTTATTTCCTCCACTCCTGCTAATCATCCGCACCTCCTTACCCACCCAGATCTATGTTCTTTCTCTTTTGTTCTCTCTCAAAAACAAGACAAAGGAAAAATTAAAATCAGACCTAACAAACTAACAAAAGCCAGTAAGATAAAAAAAAAAAAACTAAATACTAAAACAAAACCCAAAAACATAAAAACTCCAAATATAATGGACTCTATTTTGTCTTGAACAACTATTTCTGGGCATATGTTCTGTTCTGGAATACTATTGATATTCCTAGTGACACTCATGTGCAAAAAATAAATTAATTTTATTTTTTTCAGTAGGTATCAATAGCAAATGGGCTCATTGTTCGGAGTGAGATTTTGTTTCAAGTGTGTCTATTTGTATCTACTTCTTCTCTATGTTGAGATTGTTAACTGATACAGGTCTTCTTCATGATGGCAAAGTCTTTATGAGTCCATCAGTGTATAATATGGAGAACATTATTTCCTCTGAGTCATGCTCCAAAGTCTTTCTGTCTTTTCTCTGTTCTCTGTCTGTCTCTCTTTCTCTCTCTCTCTCTCTTTCCTCTCTCTCTCTCTCTCTCTCTCTCTCTCTCTCTCTCTTCTCTCTCTCTCTCTCTCTCTCTCTCTCTCTCTCTCTCTCTCTCTCTCTCTCTCTCTCTCTCCCCACACACACACTGTCCAGTTGTGTATCTCTATATTAATTACCATCTCCTACAAGAAGAAACTTCTATGATGAGGGTTGATCAATGCAGTAATTTGTAGGTATACCAGTATATCATCAAGAGTCATTTTATCGATATGTTCCTTTGTCTAGTATTAAGATTTAACTTGGCGTCTGTGTTCTGACAAAGAGGGACGAGCACAGGCTTTTGTGTTTGAAAGAACAGAAATTTAAATCTTATCTCTGCTACGTGCACTTGTGTATCTTTGGAGAAATTTCTTTGGATGCCCTAGCCTGACTCTTCCCTTTACAACAATAAAGCAAATATCTAATATAGGGTTAGGGAGAATATCAGACAAGCTAATACTTGAAAGAGGGAGTAAATAGACTGCAAGTAGAAGCTAGTGTGTAACTACTCACTCTATCTGGGATGTCACTGCAGTAAGGGTTTCCAGAAAAAGCTGCAAATGGTTATGGGTCTGTAGAAATTAATCCCCTAACTTCAGACAGATTTTCATACTCTAGATGCATGATAAGTATTTACATTTTATGTAAATGTTACGATTTCTAAGTTATGAGAGTTTAGGGGGTTGTTTTTCCTAGAAATGTTTGCATACTCTAACTGAAGACAATTAGTTGTTCTGAAAAATTCATCCTTTAAAAAGCCACTTGTTGTGTTCCGTGATTGATGCACAAGGATGTGCAGTGGCTCTGCCGACTGCTGCCCTCAGTTTACATCCCTGTTTACGTAAATTTTATGATTACATCTCTCGGCCAATCAATTCTGCTCTCTCTGCCTTGGCTTCTACTTACATCCCTGCCATCTGTCTATTTCTCTGCCTCATTCATACACAGGTACATCTGAACACACATGTGCATAAATATATCCCCTTATTCACTCACCTGCCCTTGCTTCTGAAGGAAGAGCCTACATGAGTGTCTCAAAGAAAATAGAGTAGGTAGGATTGGGAGCAATTTTTTAAAATTGCATTTTCTATTTAGAAAAGAGAGAGAATAGAGAGAAAAGCAAAGAAGAAGAGAGATAACCCCCAAGAAAGTCAAACTATCTATTTATTTAGTTATGTGTTTTGGGTTGCATTTTGCATTAATCGCCGCCACACACGGGAGCCCTGCAATTTATTATCGGTGATAAGTGTGGACAGTAGCTATTATTTTCTCTCCCTGTTCTAAAATGTGGCATCGTGGGACACTTAGATTTATAGAACATGCATTATTCAAAACTGTAGTTCTGGGATGGCTCAGCAGGAAGATTCCCAGCTATTTCCATAACCTTTCTTCAAAATTTCTCCTCCCTGGCTCTCTTCCTTTCCATATCACAATGTTAGAAATCACTCAAAAGCCAGAAGTTGGTGAATTGATCATGGGAATCTATCAGTACTGTATCTTTCACAACCAGGAATGAATAAGAACCCCTTATCCTACAAAATTTACAGAACACTCTGGAAGAAGCGAACCAATTTCCACTGAATCTAATGTGACTCACACCTTATTCTCCTGTAAATTCCTAAGAGTCTAAGGCGCAGAAGTTATATTCTTTCACTAACCTGACTGTGCAGCCATCAAAAAAGCATTCATCGTCAATCATTTGAAGATATTTTCACTCAATATCTCAGTGTCATAGATGTGCAAAACATTTTTTGAGAAGAAAAACAAATCAACAACCTAAGGAGGAAGTGAAATAAAAATAATCAAGTGAGAAAATGTATTCATCGGCATGAATGAACCCTGTCATGAGTAGTGTTAATCAATCTATGAGTACAAACCGTTTAGAGCTCGGAGAACACTCATACGCATATGGAGGGTTTGTTGGGGGAGTTTTACTAGAAGCTCTACTTGTGCATTGGGCATAATTAACAATATTTGTCTAGTTCAGTGTGACAGATCTCTCTAAAAAATGGTTCTTTGAGTATATTCGAGAGATGCATTAGTAAATAAAGGAGTGTGAGGTAACATCCCTGTGGATGAAGTATGAAAATGGCATTTCAAAAACTTTAGAGTCAATAGAACAATGTATTCCTCCCCATAAACAATACAGAAGATACAAGGAAGAAATGTGCTCAACATGGCTGGTCAGCAGTTTTAAACCTATTTGGCTTCAGTTGCGCCTTCAGCTTTGACTTCCTTCTAATTAGGAAGAATATGAAATTCTTAATGGAGGGAAGCATATCTCTTATTGCCCAGCTCTTAAATATTAAATTTGTGCCATTAACCACACTCAATTTTGTTTATATGACAGTCATCCACAAACACTAATTATAGACCAATTACCATAGTGTATGTATTTTAATATATTAAGTATCCTATTGAATTTTTATAGCATGGAGCAAGTTTTTAACATTAACTCCATTGGGGAGATATTGAAAAGTCAGGAAAAGGTGTTATGGCATTTATCAATATAGAAATTTGGTTTTCAATATTGACAAGAGTAAGGCTTTGTACCACAGAAAAATTACAATTAACTTAGGGTTGCATGTTGTGATTTTCTCTACTTTCCTTATATAGAAGTTTTGAGCAACAAAAGTGAAAGGAACACACTATTCCATATGTTCAGGCTTTTTTTTTTAGGTTCTACTCTATAAATTGGTCTCTTTTCCATGCCCATTCCAATATAACATAATGGCTAAAGGCTATATGGTTTGGGGTTGAATTTCTATATTACCATGCACCAACCCTAAGCATATTAACTGTATGGGAAGAGTGACTGCATCGAGAATTTCCTATGATAATTTACTGAAAGAATGTCTAAAAAAGAAAGCAAATTCTGGCACATAGTAAAAGTTATGTGGATTCTTGGCAAATAGAGACTTAAGGAGAATTTTCTCAACTAGCAATAAGCAATAGCTTCTGACAAAAGTAAGGGGCAAACCCTGCCAGGTACAAGTCCTGTTAAGTTGGAAAGAGAGGGGGGTGGAGAGAGAGAGAGAGAGAGAGAGAGAGAGAGAGAGAGAGAGAGAGAGAGAGAGTGGGAACTCTGCTTCTGTCTCCTTCAGTCAGCTTACAATTCCCTAGGGAAAACAGGAATGACACTTCAGCCTATTTGAACATCCTTGGATTCTAATTGGAGAGAATGAGAACATGCCACCCATCGGATGTATGATAAAACTTACTTCATGGGAATCCTGAAATGGGTCTCCCTCCAATGTAGCTACTTCCGCTTTAAACAGCTTGGCACATAGCAACTTATTCTAATCCATGAAATGGTTCTCTCACCCTAAAGACAGGCCCCCTTTATTTTGCTCTGAGGAGGTAGAGAGTGGGGAAATAGGGCAATTAAAAATATTCAGGAAAGTCATCTCCACTGCGCCCTCTGTCTTAGCGCTGCAGGTAAGTCTAAGACGAGATTGGTAACTCTCTTAAGGAAAGAACACGTTATGATGCAGTGGGCTAAAAAGCTTAATTGCAGAAAACAAGAAAAACCCTCCCCTGGTTAAAGAGCTATTTCAGAATATGTTTAAATTGACATGGTTGTATAAGTTTTGCATTCTTGGGTAGATAGGAGCTTGATTTGTAAAGTGTACTTTATATAAGTTTTTCGTGTTTACACTAGTGATGCAGGTCCATTTGAAGTATGTGTGCAATATCCATCTCGACACCTACTTACTGCTCTTCTTACCATTTCAGCAAAGGGTTTCATCTTTTCTATATGCATGTATGCAGTATCAAATCTAGCAATGGAGGTTAATATATAAATCAATATGAAAATCTAAAATTGTTCAATTCAACCTTGCATAAGTTTATTCAATTGTATACATCAAAAATCTGCTTACTGTGAGATATAAGCCATGACTGAATTTTTCATTAACTCATTCTTGTAATTCCCAAATTAATTGATAAGGCCTAACTAGTATCCTCTGTTGCCTCAGCCGCTTTAACTTGATAGTGCTACCCAGAAGAAAATGATGTTCCCTTCTTCATCATTACTTAACACAGTGAATCCTGTCAATATTTCTCAGTGATGCTTCCATTAAAGGAATCACCATTGGGTGACTGTGGCCTGATAGGGGATATTTCATTGTTATATACAATGTCAGGAATACTTAATCTACTTTTAGATTCTATTCAACAAAATAGGAGTTACAATAAAAGTGATCTAGAGATGGAGAGATGATTCATATGTTAAATTGCCAGGCACACAAACATGAAGAGCTGAGTTTAATCCCCATGATCCACATAAAAACCTGGGAAGAGGAAATCATACCTGTAGTCCTTGGGCTGAGCGGCATGCTGCTGCAGAGACACGTAGCTCCCTGACGTTTATCGGTTAGTCAGTATGGCTGAATAAACAAGTTTCAGATTCAATGAGAAATTCTTTCTCAATAAATAAAGATGGACAACAATATAGGGAAGATGCCTATGTTCTATTTTTTGGCTTCCACATGCATATGCATATGTGTGTGCATAAACACAAAGAGAGAAACAATATGAATATATATATAGCCTCAAAGTATTCTGGCTACATCCATGTTGATATGTGTAGTAAAATTGTTTTAAATACCTTAATTATTGACTCATACCAAATATTATTATTTAGAAAGGTGTGTTTGAATGGATGGACTCTGGTTTGTTGGTCCATATTAGCAAGTAGACTCAATGCTAGGCTTCTAGAATAAAATTATTTCTCTGCTATTTGTGTTTATATAATTACTTATTGCCAAGTTTTCATACCTTAATAGAGGAGTATTAATGGTGATTATGAAACTTAATAAGTGATTGTATTTTAAAATAGATTCATAGCATAACCATGTATATGTAAGATTGGACATAATGCATAACACATTAATGACCATGTTTAACAAATATGTTCTTTTTAATGTCTCATTAAACCATGGTCAGTTGCCTTGTTAGGAGGTAAAGATAGTCTATCGATACTTCTACATAAGTCTTTTACTGGTTCATAAAGTAAAAACTCTATCACGTGTCCCACCTATGCCTCTCAGTTTCTTAGGTATTTATTGAGTACACCTAAAACCCCAACTCGGTGCCTATAACAGAGTCTTATGCCCTTATTAATTGCTTATACCTTCTTGACTTTCTGTACTCTCTACACTTCTGATATGGCTAGATAGGCATCAAACACTGTATTCTAGTATACTGTCTCTTCTAGAATAATGCTACCCTATCATCAAAAGGGTTAAAGTAGTAACATGGTACTCTCTGAAAAGGCTTACCTGAAGCTCTTAGGCTTGCCCACTCATCATCAGGGTACCAGAACATGGGATCCATACTTGTGTGAAGTTACTATGGTACTTTAACCACCATCAGCAGAGTATTGAGTGGTTGATAACTGTCATCTCTGCAAACACATATATTAGCCTTCTGTAACTTTACTGAAATTAAACACTGTATGGAAAAGTTTTTAAATAAAGTCTTCTTTTATTAAAGGCTAAAGTGCTCTGGATAAAAAATTGAGCTTTCTTTAATTATATTTGTCCTTTGATTCCTCTTCAAACTATAGATTTATTAATGTCAATTCAATCTTATATATAAGAAATTAGTCATCAAAGGATTTTGGGAAAAATTTCTTATGTATAAGAGATGAATCATGATGGTATTTTGGAGAAATTCTTCTATATGCTTTCTTA
>NC_046157.1:26377060-26432060 GCF_011064425.1 Rattus rattus
AGTCTCTCTGAATAACGAGGGCTGTCATGAGGGAGAATGATAAAGACTGAATGTCTGACACCGACAACAATAACATTTCATCATTGGTAAAAATGTCCCACAAGGGGCTGATAATATACCCAGGGATCATGCATGACTTATTCATATAATGGCAGTGGCTCCAGCTCAGATCGGCTTCAGAAGACATGGCGTACCGGCTGGCAAAGCGTTTCCACTTCATCAGTGAAGGCTTCTTTGTCCAGCAGAGAAGTTGTCGAAATGACACTACACGAATCCTTTCTTTCTGTGTGTGTCAGAAGATGGGAAAAGAGAAGTTTGTGGCAAGATTTAAGGTCCACGCTTACTGTTATGTGAAATATGGAATTTGATGGTTCTTCTATAGGCTGGGACATCAAAAAGACTTTCTTAAAAAGCAGAAAAATGGGGGTTGGGGGTTTAGCTCAGTGGTAGAGCGCTTGCTTAGCAAGTGCAAGGCCCTGGGTTCGGTCCCCAGCTCCAAAAAAAAGAAAAAAGAAAAAAAAGCAGAAAAATGAAAGTAAAGGTAATTTGGTATTCAAGAAATGACTGTACAGAGGCTCACTTCCGGATGAGTGAGTCCAAAGTGTAGTATACTTTGAACATTAGCATCCTCACATTTAGATGTTGTGGAAGTTGTGTATATAAGTGAAAGATATATTATATCTGAAGGCTTTTCTTTATACTTTGAGAGAAAACTGAAGGTAAAACAGTGGTTTAGGCACAGTCTGTTGGTGAATACCCAATATATATTTAAATAATTAACAATGGGAAGAAGTTGAAGGAAATTATTTTTTTGTGTGGTGGAAGTATAAATTGATACAATCATTCTAAAAGGACTATTAAAGTACAAAATATATGGTTGCTTTATTTAGCATTCACAATGTATTATATTTATTTTGGAATAGCCATGCAAGTTCATAAAGATATATATGCACTTATATATTAATTTTCTTTTCATAAACTATGTATATTATGTGTACTTATAAAAATGTTGTATGGTTCATACTTGTGTGCATAAATATATTCACTATAGCACTTATCACAGTGACCAAAAGTACAAGTAATCCCAAAGAATTACCATATGTAAATTTGGGGACACTGATCAGTAAACTACTAAGCAATGTTATAAACATTAGATAGATACAAGTTAATATTCCAACTACATGAAGTGTAGAAAGGAAAACTAAGACCAGAAGTTATAGTATTAGTTTATAAAAATCAATTAAGGAAATGTGTACATTTATATATATGTTTTACAAACCCTCAAATAAACATATTAGAAAAACTGAAGAGTTTACATACCAGATTACTTTTAGTGAAATTATAGATCATTTTAAATTTGTTTTAAATTAACAGATTCAATATAATTTTCCTTTATTCAGGAAAATAAGCAAGATATATTTCAGTGGAAAATCCAATGAGCAAACAGATAGAGGAAGTCAGCAACGTAGGCTGAGGAACGTTCTTGATGGCATTGGGTGTTGTTGAATCAAGAGGCAGTGGTGCTAGATTTCCAATCTGTGTTAGAGAAAACTACTTAAAGCCTCGAAAACATGAGGTAAACATCTGTGGAGTTAGCTTAGCATTCCTTAAGATTTGTTGATTCTCTGAATAGTTGCATGTGTTATCTGTGTTTCACACTGACTAATATTCTCTCCTCTTTGAATGGATCAGCATATAAGCAGACAAACACCTGATACAAGAATAAGTCTCTAAAGCAGCAGCCAGATATCATGACCAGGAACACAGAAAGAAGTTGAGCAGTATGGGACTTGAGACCACTGAACATCCCAAATGCTTTGGGAAGGATAGGACACAACAATTTCAACTTACAGGCAATGGTGTCACAAGCCTGTAAAATGTATGTTAGGAATTCTGAAGAGAAGATCAAGACAGATAATAACATTCTCTTTTACATAGCTCACTCTATAGAATTAACTTGTATTATTTTCTGAAAATGAAATTTGCAACTTTTGCTATACTTTTGCAGAAGCAATTCCTCAAGAACACAAGCCTAACCAGAACATGGCTGGAGTATTTTCAGCAAATATTTATGAAATATAGAAAGATTTTTTAAAAAGCCTAGCTTAACCTGGATAACTCAGTAGAATTTAATGATTTCAAAAGAAGCATCTTATTTTTGTCATCATGCAACCATTTTAGCAATTCTTGACTTAGACAAGATAATAAGTAAATACTAAAATTAGTAAAAGAAAGTTTCATGAACAGTCTGTTTACATAGTCTCAAAATACTTCACCAAGTACAACTTTGGAACTGCAAAGGGAAAATGAGAACCTCCATAGCTATTTAACCTGGTAAAAATTTCCAGAACTATTTGGTCCATAATAATAGCATCAACGGACAGCTAGTGTACTGGCACAACCTTGAATTACAGGCCTTAGAAGGCTAAGACAATAGGTTTTATTTTAAATGTGGATATTTATTGTTAATACTTAATAATAATATTAATTCTTTGAAAACTTTGTACACGCATACAATATACCTTGATCATCTTCTATTCCTCCACCTACTACCTCCTATATTCATCTCTCAGTCTCCAAATCCCTTTCTACCTCATGCTCCCCCCCCCTTTTCCATTTCTCTATAGAACCAGCAGAGTCCAGTTTTTTGTGTCCATGTATCTAACAGTGTGGGCCCATCCACTGGACCATGCTCAACTTGTTAAGGGGAACACCTTTAAAGAAAGTTGTCTTTCATTCTCTGAGAAGCCATCAACTCTCAGTGGATTTCCCACTGGGGCATAGGCTCATGAGCCCTGCCACCCTCCTTGCAGTAATGTGACTATCTTGACCCTGTGCAGGACAACCACATCTGCTCAAAGTTCATGCAGGAAGGAGTTTTTGTGTCCACTGTATCTCTCTAGTCTCCCGGACCTCTTGTTCTTTTTCTATTTCCTTTCTCTCTACCATAATAGTCCCTGAGTCTTCGATGGTGGGGACATGACATCAGTGTCCTGTTCATGGCTGAGCACTCCATTGCCACTGCTCATGGCACAAAGAAACTTCTGTGATGGAATCTAGAAGATGAGCTAATCATTGTATATAAGGATTCAAATTTAGAATGTAATTAAATCACATATTCTTAAAAGCACATAATTTGAAACATTTTAATACCCATGAAATCATCACCACAATTAGGAAAACTAGCATATCTATCACCCAGCAAACTTCCTTCAGTCCCCTTTCAAACACTTTTCTTTCTCTACCTGTATCATCAAGTGACTACTCATTTGCATTCTATTAGCAGGGATTAATTTATATTTGTAATAATTTCATCTCATAACTCAAGAGGCCTACATCTTTTGTCAGTTTTTTTTAAACTCAGTCTATATTTTTAGATTTTGAGACTCTCCCAGGTTTTTTTTTTAATTTATCTATAACATATTCATTTTAATTGCTAAGTAGGAAAACATGTGTGGATATGTGATAATCTGTTTTTACACTTAGCTATTTATAGAATTACAGATTATTTCTAGTTTTAAGCTTTATAAATAAATCTATAACTGACACCTTTATCTAAGGATTTATGTAGATGCGTGTTGCCATTTTTCATGGAAATATCTAAATGTAGTTTTACACTTACAACAGCACTGTATGAGAAATATAATTCTTCATATTCTTATCAGTCTAACAGTTGGGGAATGACATGTTGTAGTGTCTTTCATTTGCTTTTCTTTAACTCTCCTGGCTTAATGGCCAGGTGCAGTGTGCCTTTAATGTTTCTGCTTAAATAGTTTGTCTTTTTTCTTGGCCTCCATCTTCTCTTCGAATCTATTGATTCTTTTACATGCTTTTCATATCAGTTCTCATTGATGTGTATACACAGAAGTTGCTTTTGTATTGCCACAAACAAGTACCCAGAACAATGAAGGAAGACAGGATTTACTTTGCCTCATGGTTTGAGAACATAATCACCATGGTGACATCGATACAGGTTAATTGGGAAGCAGAGAGAGAAGGAGAGAGAGAGAGAGAGAGAGAGAGAGAGAGAGAGAGAGAGAGAGAGAGAGAGAGAGAAGAGAGAGAGAGGTGGTGTATTGGTGTACATTTGGCATTTCTCTTTTCCACTTTTAGTCAGTCTGGAACCCCACTCCACAGGGGTGGTACCATTTGCTTTGGGGTTGATCTAAGTTAATTTCAATTATTCTTCGGAAATTCTTTCACAGATACACCTAAAGGAGTGTATCATTAAGGCCTGGAGTGTGTTGTTGTTGTTGTAGTTGTTGTTGTTGTTGTTGTTGTAGTTGTTGTTGTTGTTGTTGTTGTTGTTGTTGTTGTTGTTACTGTTGTTGTTTGGGTTTTTCAAACAAGGCTGGTGATGAATTCAGAGATCCAATTTCCTCTCCCTCCCTAGTGCTAATATTAAAGGTTTGAGCCATTGTATCTTGATGAAGTGACAATTATAGCACCTGCATGGGTTTGTACTAGGTCTTCTGCAAATCTGTTATGACTGTTAAATTGGTATTTTTGTGGGAGTCCTAACAGAGTTAGTGGGGGGAGTTTCTGACTTTCATCTGCTTGTGGGACCCTTTCCCTCCTACTGGTTTGCCTCGTCTAGCCTTAATATGAAGATTTGTGTCTGGTCCTGTGTTATCTTTCCCCCTGCCTCCCTCCCCCCAACCCCCCATTGTATCTTGTTATACAATATTCAGTTGATACTCTTGGGAGGCCTGCTTTTTTCTGAAGAGAATACAAGGAGTGTATCTGGGGAGAGGGGAGATTGGGGTTTGGGAGAGTGAAGAAAGGGGAAATTACAGTCATGATGCATTAAAAACATAATACACAGACAGATATATGTGTGCATATATATATGTATATATATATGATAGATAGATTACTAACAACACTTTAAGAATAGAGAATTTTCTATGTACCTTTTGTCATTCATCTCTTAATTTTTTTAACATTAATTTTCCTACTTCTATAAACTTTGACTGATTGTTTTCCTTCTCAATGTGGACTTAAAGTTAGAACCCAGGTAAAATTAAGACCTAGATGAAATATTAAGGCCTAGGTAAAATGTTAAGGCCTAGCTCATTGTTACCTAGCTAGCCTGCCATTATAAGAAAAGTTTCTAATATGTTTCTGCTGTTATTAGGAAATTTTCTAACTCCAAGATTGATTACACATTCTGTAATGGTCTGTGCCATCAGGAACCAAACATGATAGACGTCAATAGACATTTTGTATAGTTACCCACAATAAGCTTGGACTCGAACCAACCACACAACAGTACTTCTTGAACCTGTGCATAAATTTTTATGGTATAAGCTGCCACTGGGATGAATCCCAACACAAGTGAGACAAGACTTCCATTTTGAGTAGTGGTCAGTAAAGCTTAAGTTTCTAAGAGAACTGACGTGCTGCTTGGTAGAAACAAAAGCAAGTGCATGGGTATCTAGCATCCTTTTGGCAAGATATGAATTTTAGACCAGGCAAGTCTCTTGCCACAGTTGAATACCCCAAACAATGGAAGCAAGATAATGTACAAAAAAGACATGTTCCTAAGGAAATCCCCCTATCCCTAAATCCCAATTGGCTGAATAGTTTGGCACAAATGTTTGTGGATTTTAGGCTTACAAGCCTTGTAGGATCTTAACTCAATGTCACGGTTCAGTTCCCAAATCTGGAAGATGGCCTTTGTCAACTGATCCTGCTCAATAAACTATCTCTTTCTGACTGAGATCAGTATTCCTGTAGTCTGTGAGGTGATTCCTGGACTCCAACACATACAATAACTTTCTAAGTCATTGTCATATTTTTAAAATATATGTTTAAAATTAAAAATCCTCCTCTAAGTCTTGGATTAGCTTACTACTTACTACCAGTTACATTCTTATAACCATTCAGTTCAATACTGTATGCAATTACTTCACAGACCCCTGATATATTAATTTGCAAGTAATTTTCACTTGCTAGATATGTTATTGATTGTTATTTTAATTATAATGCACTCAAGATTATTGCAGGATTTTGTGCTTTAAGTGCAGTCAGAGTAATTTTATGATGCAGCATATTGTCTTTTTTATTGAATACACCAAGTAAACTTATAAAGTGTGTCAGTGGAAAGTTGTCATGGGCAGTGGTCATGACAACTAAGTGTCACTTATAAAAAAAATGCTTTGTAGACCTGACAACCACTCATTTTCTTTTGATGCTAATATTGCTGATTTTGCCTGCTTCTACTTGCTATTTGTATGATTTTACATATTTCTATTATTTCTTGTTTATATCTGAAGTGTGTCTCTTATAGACAATATTTATAGTTTTATACTCTATATTTTCTATTATATTTTTATTATACTTTTATTCTCTATGCCAATCTCTGCAAGTAAAATGACACATTAGAAATCTTCACCACGTTGTTGGAACTAGCCTGTCATTCCATCCTTCTCATTTCTTTTCTTCAAATAATTTAGATATTTTTACTATTGCACTATATTTTATATTGACACTTAGCTGTATCTTTTTATTATTAAAATATAGACATGTGTAATCACTCTACTGTTCGTGTGAAAATGGTTCTTTCCACTATATAAACTCATATGTATTCATTAATTTTTCAACTTTATTTTTACTCATTAGTATTGTCTCTATGTATGATGTGCGTGCGTGAGTGCGTGTGTGTGTGCATGTCTGTCTGTCCATCTGGAAATAAGTAAAATGTCCTACATTAAAATGTGGAAGTATGAGGACAACTTTTACGTACCAGCTCTCTCCATGGTAAGTTCTAGGAACTGAAGTCATATCTTTAGGTTGTCTCACCAAGTGCTTTTGCCTGGTAAGCCATCTCGCCGGCACCATATTCATGTATTCTTATTTATATACAGATATGCATACATATGAAATTATATATATACGTACATATATATATATATATTATAGGAAGTTTACTTAATATTTCACTACTTTTGGTAACATATAATGAACTTGCCACTTTTTTTTTTTTTTTCAGAAAAAAAAATCCATTTAAGGGCATATGTAACATTAATATCCATTACATAAATCCTACATTTCTGTGACAATAATGAAGAACATTCTGGAATTTTATGTTTATCTTTCTTGTCTTTTCCAAATGTGCTTTTTTTTTAACCATAAATGCATGCGTTTATTTAGATTTGTGTAGTTTTAAGCTTTGTAGGAATAAAGTTGAGCTCTCTAAAATCTTCTGCCATTTACTTAAAGAAACTCAATATAATGTTTTTTTTTTGTTATTATCTCTTTTTTTATTAACTTGAATATTTCTTATATACATTTCGAAAGTGTTATTCCCTTTCCGGTTTCCGGGCAAACATCCCCCCCCCCCCCCCCCTTCCTTATGGGTGTTCCCCTCCCCACCCTCCCCCCATTGCCGCCCTCCCCCCAAAAGTCTAGTTCACTGGGGGTTCAGTATTAGCAGGACCCAGGGCTTCCCTTCCACTGGTGCTCTTACTAGGATATTCATTGCTACCTATGAGGTCAGAGTCCAGGGTCAGTCCATGTATAGTCTTTGGGTAGTGGCTTAGTCCCTGGAAGCTCTGGTTGCTTGGCATTGTTGTACATATGGGGTCTCGAGCCCCTTCAAGCTCTTCCAGTTCTTTCTCTGATTCCTTCAACGGGGGTCCTATTCTCAGTTCAGTGGTTTGCTGCTGACATTCGCCTCTGTATTTGCTGTATTCTGGCTGTGTCTCTCAGGAGCGATCTACACTTCTGCACTTCTATGCTTCATCCATCTTGTCTAATTGGGTGGCTGTATATATATGGGCCACATGTGGGGCAGGCTCTGAATGGGTGTTCCTTCAGTCTCTGTTTTAATCTTTGCCTCTCTCTTCCCTGCCAAGGGTATTCTTGTTCCCCTTTTAAAGAAGGAGTGAAGCATTCACATTTTGATCATCCGTCTTGAGTTTCATTTGTTCTAGGCATCTAGGGTAATTCAGGCATTTGGGCTAATAGCCACTTATCAATGAGTGCATACCATGTATGTCTTTCTGTGATTGGGTTAGCTCACTCAGGATGATATTTTCCAGTTCCAACCATTTGCCTACAAATTTCATAAACTCGTTGTTTTTGATAGCTGAGTAATATTCCATTGTGTAGATGTACCACATTTTCTGTATCCATTCCTCTGTTGAAGGGCATCTGGGTTCTTTCCAGCTTCTGGCTATTGTAAATAAGGCTGCTATGAACATAGTGGAGCACGTGTCTTTTTTATATGTTGGGGCATCTTTTGGGTATATGCCCAAGAGAGGTATAGCTGGATCCTCAGGCAGTTTAATGTCCAATTTTCTGAGGAACCTCCAGACTGATTTCCAGAATGGTTGTACCAGTTTGCAATCCCACCAACAATGGAGGAGTGTTCTCTTTCTCCACATCCTCGCCAGCATTTGCTGTCACCTGAGTTTTTGATCTTAGCCATTCTCACTGGTGTGAGGTGAAATCTCAGGGTTGTTTTGATTTGCATTTCCCTGATGACTAAAGATGTTGAACATTTCTTTAGGTGTTTCTCAGCCATTCGGCATTCCTCAGCTGTGAATTTTTGTTTAGCTCTGAACCCCATTTTTAATAGGGTTATTTGTCTCCCCTCATGGTCTAACTTTTTGAGTTCTTTGTATATTTTGGATATAAGGCCTCTATCTGTTGTAGGATTGGTAAAGATCTTTTCCCAATCTGTTGGTTGCTGCTTTGTCCTAACAACAGTGTCCTTTGCCTTACAGAAGCTTTGCAGTTTTATGAGATCCCATTTGTCGATTCTTGATCTTAGAGCATAAGCCATTGTTGTTTTGTTCAGGAAATTTTTTCCAGTGCCCATGTGTTCCAGATGCTTCCCTAGTTTTTCTTCTATTAGTTTGAGTGTGTCTGGTTTGATGTGGAGGTCCTTGATCCACTTGGACTTAAGCTTTGTACAGGGTGATAAGCATGGATCGATCTGCATTCTTCTACATGTTGACCTCCAGTTGAACCAGCACCATTTGCTGAAAATGCTATCTTTTTTCCATTGGATGGATTTGGCTCCTTTGTCAAAAATCAAGTGACCATAGGTGTGTGGGTTCATTTCTGGGTCTTCAATTCTGTTCCATTGGCCTATCTGTCTGTCTCTGTACCAATACCATGCAGTTTTTATCACTATTGCTCTGTAATACTGCTTGAGTTCAGGGATAGTGATTCCCCTGAAGTCCTTTTTTTTATTGTTGAGGATAGTTTAGCTATCCTGGGTTTTTGTTATTCCAGATGAATTTGCAAATTGTTCTGTCTAACTCTTTGAAGAATTGGATTGGTATTTTGATGGGGATTGCATTGAATCTGTAGATCGCTTTTTGGTAAAATGGCCATTTTTACTATATTAATCCTGCCAATCCATGAGCATGGGAGATCTTTCCACCTTCTGAGGTCTTTTCAATTTCTTTCTTCAGTGTCTTGAAGTTCTTATTGTACAGATCTTTTTACTTGCTTGGTTAAAGTCACACCGAGGTATTTTATATATTATTTGGGTCTATTATGAAGGGTGTCGTTTCCTAATTTCTTTCTCTGCTTGTTTCTCTTTTGTGTAGAGGAAGGCTACTGATTTATTTGAGTTAATTTTATACCCAGCCACTTTGCTGAAGTTGTTTATCAGCTTTAGTAGTTCTCTGGTGGAACTTTTGGGATCACTTAAATATACTATCATATCATCTGCAAATAGTGATATTTTGACTTCTTCTTTTCCGATCTGTATCCCTTGAACTCCTTTTTGTTGTCTGATTGCTCTGGCTAGAACTTCAAGAACTATATTGAATAAGTAGGGAGAGAGGGCAGCCTTGTCTAGTCCCTGATTTTAGTGGGATTGCTTCAAGTTTCTCCATTTAGTTTAATGTTAGCAACTGGTTTGCTGTATATGGCTTTTACTATGTTTAGGTATGGACCTTGAATTCCTATTCTTTCCAGGACTTTTATCATGAAGGGGTGTTGAATTTTGTCAAATGCTTTCTCAGCATCTAATGAAATGATCATGTGGTTTTGTTTTTTCAGTTTGTTTATATAATGGATCACGTTGATGGTTTTCCATATATTAAACCATCCCTGCATGCCTGGGATGAAGCCTACTTGATCATGGTGGATGATTGTTTTGATGTGCTCTTGGATTCGGTTTGCCAGAATTTTGTTGAGTATTTTTGCGTCAATGTTCATAAGGGAAATTGGTCTGAAGTTCTCTTTCTTTGTTGGGTCTTTGTGTGGTTTAGGTATAAGAGTAATTGTGGCTTCATAGAAGGAATTCGGTAGTGCTCCATCTGTTTCAATTTTGTGGAATAGTTTGGATAGTATTGGTATGAGGTCTTCTATGAAGGCCTGATAGAATTCTGCACTCAACCCATCTGGACCTGGGCTATTTTTGGTTGGGAGAACTTTAATGAGTGCTTCTATTTCCTTAGGAGTTATGGGGTTGTTTAACTGGTTTATCTGTTCCTGATTTAACTTTACCTGGTATCTGTCAGGAAATTGTCCATTTCCTGTAGATTTTCAAGTTTTGTTGAATATAGGCTTTTTATAGTAAGATCTGATGATTTTTTGAATTTCCTCTGAATCTGTAGTTATGTCTCCCTTTTCATTTCTGATTTTGTTAATTTGGACACACTCTCTATGTCCTCTCGTTAGTCTGGCTAGGGGTTTATCTATCTTGTTGATTTTCTCAAAGAACCAACTTTTGGTTCTGTTGATTCTTTCTATGGTCCTTTTTGTTTCTACTTGGTTGATTTCAGCTCTGAGTTTGATTATTTCCTGCCTTCTACTCCTCCTGGGTGTATTTGCTTCTTTTTGTTCTAGAGCTTTTAGGTGTGCTGTCAAGCTGCTGACATATGCTCTTTCCTGTTTCTTTCTGCAGGCACTCAGCGCTATGAGTTTTCCTCTTAGCACAGCTTTCATTGTGTCCCATAAGTTTGGGTATGTTGTACCTTCATTTTCATTAAATTCTAAAAAGTTTTTAATTTCTTTCTTTTATTTCTTCCTTGACCAGGTTATCATTGAGTAGAGCATTGTTCAATTTCCACGTATATGTGGGCATTCTTCCCTTATTGTTATTGAAGACCAGCTTTAGGCCGTGGTGGTCCGATAGCACGCATGGGATTATTTCTATCTTTCTGTACCTGTTGAGGCCTGTTTTTTGACCAATTATTTGGTCAATTTTGGAGAAAGTACCATGAGGAGCTGAGAAGAAGGTATATCCTTTTGCTTTAGGGTAGAACGTTTCTATAAATATCCGTTAAGTCCATTTGGCTCATGACTTCTCTTAGTCTGTCTACGTCTCTGTTTAATTTCTGTTTCCATGATCTGTCCATTGATGAGAGTGGGGTGTTGAAATCTCCTACTATTATTGTGTGAGGTGCAATGTGTGTTTTGAGCTTTAGTAAGGTTTCTTTTACGTATGTAGGTGCCCTTGTATTTGGGGCATAGATATTTAGGATTGAGAGTTCATCTTGGTGGATTTTTCCTTTGTTGAATATGAAGTGTCCTTCCTTATTTTTTTTGATGACTTTTAGTTGAAAATTGATTTTATTTGATATTAGAATGGCTACTCCAGCTTGCTTCTTCTGACCATTTGCTTGGAAAGTTGTTTTCTAGCCTTTCACTCTGAGGTAGTGTCTGTCTTTGTCTCTGAGGTTTGTTTCCTGTAGGCAGCAGAATGCAGGGTCCTCGTTGCATATCCAGTTTGTTAATCTATGTCTTTTTATGGGGAGTTGAGGCCATTGATGTTGAGAGATATTAAGGAATAGTGATTATTGCTTCCTGTTATATTCATATTTGGATGTGAGGTTGTGTTTGTGTGCTATTCTTTCTTTGTTTTGTTGCCAAGACGATTAGTTTCTTGCCTCTTCTTGGGTATAGCTTGCCTCCTTATGTTGGGCTTTACCATTTATTATCCTTTGTAGTGCTGGATTTGTAGAAAGATATTGTGTAAATTTGGTTTTGTCATGGAATATCTTGGTTTCTGCATCTATGTTAATTGAGAGTTTTGCAGGATACAGTAGCCTGGGCTGGCATTTGTGTTCTCTTAGGGTCTGTATGACATCAGTCCAGGATCTTCTAGCCTTCATATTCTCTGGCAAAAAGTCTGGTGTGATTCTGATAGGTCTGCCTTTATATGTTACTTGACCTTTTTCCCTTACTGCTTTTAATATTCTTTCTTTATTTTGTGCGTTTGGTGTTTTGACTATTATGTGACGGGAGGTGTTTCTTTTCTGGTCCAATCTATTTGGAGTTCTGTAGGCTTCTTGTATGCCTATGGGTATCTCTTTTTTTAGGTTAGGGAAGTTTTCTTCTATGATTTTGTTGAAGATATTTACTGGTCCTTTGAGCTGGGAGTCTTCACTCTCTTCTATACCTATTATCCTTAGGTTTGATCTTCTCATTGAGTCCTGGATTTCCTGTATGTTTTGGACCAGTAGCTTTTTTCCGCTTTTTTACATTATCTTTGACAGTTGAGTCAATGATTTCTATGGAATCTTCTGCTCCTGAGATTCTCTCTTCCATCTCTTTGTATTCTGTTGGTGAAGCTTGTATCTACAGCCCTTGTCTCTTCTTTTTTGGTTTTCTATATCCAGGGTTATTTCCATGTGTTCTTTCTTGATTGCTTCTATTTCCATTTTTAATTCCTTCAACTGTTTGATTGTGTTTTCCTGGAATTCTTTCAGGGATTTTTGTGATTCCTCTCTGTAGGCTTCTACTTGTTGTCTAAGGGAGTTCTTCACATCTTTCTTGAAGTCCTCCAGCATCATGATCAAGTATGATTTTGAAACTAGATCTTGCTTTTCTGGTGTGTTTGGATATTCCATGTTTGTTTTGGTGGGAGAATTGGGCTCCGATGATGCCATGTAGTCTTGGTTTCTGTTGCTTGTGTTCCTGTGCTTGCCTCTCGCCATCAGATTATCTCTAGTGTTACTTTGTTCTGCTATTTCTGACAGTGGCTAGACGACTGTCCTATAAGCCTGTGTGTCAGGAGTGCTGTAGACCTGTTTTCCTGTTTTCTTTCAGCCAGTTATGGGGACAGAGTGTTCTGCTTTCGTGTGTGTAGTTTTGCCCCTCTACAGGTCTTCAGCTGTTCCTGTGGGCCTGTGTCTTGAGGTCACCAGGCAGGTCACTTGCAGCAGAAAAGTTGGTCTTACCTGTGGTCCCGAGGCTCAAGTTCGATCGCGGGGTGCTGCCCACGGGTTCTCTGCGGTGGCAGCAACCGGGAAGATCTGCGACGCCCCTTCTGGGAGCCTCCGTGCACCAGGGTTCCAGATGGCCTCTGGTGTTTTCCTCTGGAATCATCAATGTGTGCAGAGAGCAGTCTCTTCTGGTTTCAGAGGCGTGTCTGCCTCTCTGAAGGTTTAGCCTCCCTCCCACGGGATTTGGGTGCAGAGAACTGTTTATCCGGTCTGTTTCCTTCAGGTTCCGCGGTGTTTCAGGCAGGCTCCTGCCGCCCTGGGCCTCTCCCACGGGATCCCAGAGGCCTTATACAGTTTCCTCTTGGGCCAGGGATGTGGGCAGGAGTGGGCAGTGTTGGTGGTCTCTTCCGCTCTGCAGCCTCAGGAGTGCCCACCTGACCAGGCGGTGAGGTCTCTCTCCCACGGGTTTTGGGAGCAGAGAGCTGCTGCGGGCTGGGACCCGCGGGGAACTTGCCACTTAATAGGTTAATAACTTATGGTTTGCTCATTTTATCTTTACTGAATGATTTTGATGTACAATTAAAATAAATACACCTGCACAGTTTAAAAGTACCACCATACAATATATAATATAGTTTAAAAGGAGATAAAGCAAAGTTTTATTTATAAGTAAACACTCATTTTCTTTCTTTTTTTTTTTTTGATTTAAAAAAATATTTTTTGGATATTTTTTATTTACATTCCAAAGGTTATCCCTCTCCAGGTTGCCTTCCATAAGCCCCATCCCATCCCCCTTCTCTTATTCTATAAGGGTGTTCCCCCTCCCCATGCACACCACCTTTCACACCCCCTGACATTCCGTTGACTGGGGAGGAGTCCAGTGCCTTGGCAGGAGCAAGGGCTTCTCCTCCCATTGGTGCCTAACAAGGCCATCCTCTGCTTCATATGCAGCTGGATCCATGGGTCTGTCTATGTGTACTCTTTGGGTAGGTGGTTTAGTCCCAGGGGGCTCTGGTTGATTGGTATTGTTGTTCTTATGGGATTTCAAGCCCCTTCAGCTCCTTCAATCCTTTCCCTTACTCCTCCAACAGGAACCCCATTCTCAGTTCAATGGTTTATAGCAAGCATTCACCTCTGTAATTGTCACACTCTGGCTGAGCCTTTCAGGAGACTTCTGTCAGCATGCACTTCTTAGCTTTATCAATATTGTCCAGTTATGGTAGCTGTATATATATGGACTGTATCCCCAAGTGGGGCAGGCTCTGAATGGCTGTTCCTTCAGTCTCTGCTCCAAACTTTGTCTCCGGATTTCCTCCTATGAATATTTTTGTTCCCTGTTTTAAAAAGGACTGAAGCATCCCCACTTTGTTCATCCTCCTTCTTGAGCATCATGTGGTCTGTGGGTTGTATCTTGGGTAATTGAAACCTTGGGCTAATAGTCACTTGTCAGTGAGTGCATACCATGTCTGTTTTTTGTTGTTGTTGTTGTTGTTGTTTTTTTTGTGATTGGGTTACCTCACTCAGGATGATATTTTCTAGTTCCATCCATTTGCCTATGAATTTCATGACGTCATTGTTTTGATAGCTGAGTAGTACTCTATTAGGTCAATGTACCATAGTTTCTGTATCCATTCCTCTGTTGAAGGGCATCTGGATTCTTTCCAACTTCTGGCTATTATACATAAGGCTCCTATTAATGTAGTGGAGCATGTGCCTTTGTTGTATGTTGGAGCATCATTTGGGTGTAGGCCCAGGAGCAGTATAGCTTGGTCCTCGGGTATTAAAATGTCTAATTTACTGAAGAACCTCGAGACTGATTTCCAGAGTGGTACCAACTTGCAGTCCCACCAACAATGGAAGAGTATTCCTCTTTTTCCACATCCTCAACAGCATCTGTTGTTATCTGAGTTCTTGATCTTAGCCATTCTGACAGGTGTGAGGTGGAATCTCAGGGTTGTTTTGATTTGCATTCTCCTGATGACTAAGGATGTTGAACATTTCTTTAGGTATTTCTTAGCCATTCAATATTCCTCAGCTGTGAATTTTTTTGTTTAGCTCTGTACCCCATTTTTAATAGTTATTTGGCTCTCTGGGGTTTAACTTCTTGGGTACTTTGTATATATTGGATATTAGCCTTCTATTGGCTGTAGTTTGGTAAAGATCTTTTCCCAATCTGTCATTTTGTAATGACAGTGTGCTTTGCTGTACAAAAACTTTGCAGTTTTGTGGGGTCCCATTTGTTGATTCTTGATCTTAGAGCTTAAGATATTGGTGTTTTTCATTAAATTTTCACCAGTGCCCATGTGTTCAAGGCTCTTCCCCCCTTTTCCTTCTATTAGTTTGAGTGTATCTGGTTTTATATGGAGGTTCTTGATCCACTTGAATTTAAGCTTTGTACAGGGTGATAAAAATGATTTGATTTGCATTCTTCTACATGCTGACCTCCAATTGAACCAGCACCATTTGTTGAAAATGCTATCTTTTTCCAACTAGATGGTTTTAGGTCCTTTGTCAAAGATCAAGTGACCATAGCTGTATGGGTTCATTTCTGGATATTCATTCAATACTATTCCAGTGATCTACATGCCTGTCTCTATCCCAGTACCATACAGTTTTTATAACAATTCCTCTTTAATATTTCTTGAGGTCAGGGAAGGTGATTCCCCCAGAAGTTCTTTTACTGTTGAGGATAGTTTTTGCTATCCTGGGTTCTTTGTTATTCCAAATGAAATTGCAAATTGTTCTTTCTATTTCTATGAAGAATTGAGTTGGAATTTTGATGGGGATTGCAATGAATCTGTAGATTGCTTTTGGCAAAATGATAAATCCATGAGCACAGAAGGTCTTTCCGTCTTCTGAGATCTTCAATTTCTTTCTTCTGAGACTTGAAGTTCGTGTCATAGAGATATTTCACTTGCTTGGTTAGAGTCACACTGAGGTATATTATGTTATTTGTGACAATTGTGAAGGGTGTCATTTCCCTAATTTCATTCTTAGCCTGTTTATCCTTTGAGTAGAGGAAGGCTACTGACTTGTTTGAGTTCAATTTATACCCAGCCACTTTGCTGAAGTTTTTTTTTATCAGTATGAGTAGTTCTCTGGTGGAATTTTTGGGTTCACTTGAGTATACTATCCTATCATTTACAAATAGTGATATTTTGACCTCTTACTTTCCAATTTGTATCCCATTGACCTATTTGTTGTCTGATTGCTTTGGCTAAGACTTCGAGTACTATATTGAATAAGTAGGGAGAGAGTGGACAGCCTGTCTAGTCCCTGATTTTAGTAGGATTGCTTCAAGTTTCTCTCCATTTAGTTTGATGTTGGCTACTGACTTGCTTTATGTTGCTTTTACTATGTTTAGGTCTGGGCCTTGAATTCCTGATCTTTCCAAGACTTTTGACATGAAGGGCCATTGAATTTTGTCAAATGCTTTGTCAGCATCTAATGAGATGATCATGTGTTTTTTCTTTTTCTTTGAGTTCATTTACATAGTGGCATACTATCCATTCATGGATTTCTGTATATCAAACCCTCCCTGAAATACCTGGGATGAAGCCTACTTGATTTTATAGGTGATTATTGTGATGTGTTCTTGGATTTGGTTTGCAATAATTTTATTGAGTATTTTTGCATTGGTATTCATAAGGTAAATTGGTATCTAGTTTCTTTCTCTGGTGGGTCTCTTTGTGTTTTAGGCATAAGTGTAATTGTGGCTTTATAGAATAAATTGGGTAGTGCTCTGTTCTATTTTGTGGAATAGTTTGAACAGTTTTGGTATGAGGTCTTCTATGAAAGACTGATAGAATTCTGCACTAAACCCATCTGGTCTGGCCTTTTGTTGGTGAGAGTCTTTCAATGACTATTTCTATTCCTTAAGGGGTTATGGGATTGATTAGATGGTTTATCTGATTCTTATTTAACTTTGGTACCTGGTATCTGTCTAGAATATTGTCCATTTCATCCAAATTTTCCAGTTTTGTTGAATACAGGCTTTGTAGTAGAATCTGATTTTTTTTAAATTTCCTCAGATTCTGTTGCTATTTCCCCCTTTTCATTTGTGATTTAGTTAATTTGGATACACATTTTATTCTGTCTGGTTGGTCTGGCTAAGGGTTTAATCTATCTTGTTGATTTTCTCAAAGAACCATCTCTAAGTTTTGTTGATTTTTTTTGTATAGTTCTTTTTGTTTCTACTTGGTTCAGCATCCATGTGTATGTGGGCTTTCTGTCATTGTTGTTTTTGAAGACCACCCTTAGTCTGTAGTGATCTGATAGGATACATGTGATTATTTCTATATTCTTATATCTGTTGAGGCCTCTTTTGTGACAGATTATATGGTCAATTTTTGAGAAGTTACCATGAGGTGCTGAAAGAGGAATATTCTTTTATTTTAGGATGAAATGCTCTATAGATATTTGTTAAATCCATTTGATTCATAACTTCTGTTAATATCATTGTGTTATTGTTTATTTTCTGTTTCCATGATCTGTTCATTTTGAGAATGTGGTGTTGCATTTCCCACTATTATTGTTTGAGGTGCATTGTGTGCTTTGAGCTTTAGTAATGTTTCTTTTATGAATGTGGGTGCCCTTGCATTTGGAGCATAGATATTCAAAATTGGGATTACATCTTGGTAGATTTTACTTTGACTAGTGAGGAGTATCATTCCTTATCTTTTTTGATAAGTTTTGGTTGAAAGTCTATTTTATTTGCTATTAGAATGGCTAATTCAGCTTTATTCTTGGGACCATTTGCTTGGAAAAAAATTCCCATCCTTTTTCTCTGAGGAAGTGTCAGTCTCTGTCACTGAAGTGTCTTTCTTGTATGCAGCAAAATGCTGGGTCGTGTTTATGTATCCAATCATCTTTGTCTTTTAATTGGGGAATTGAGTCCATTGATGTTCAGAGATATTGAGGACCAATGATTGTTGTTTCCTATTATTTTCTTATCAGAGGTGGAGTTATGTATGCATGGCTACCTTCTTTTTATTTAGTGGAAAGAATACTTTCTTTCTTTTTCCATTGTGTACTCTCCCTCCTTTGTCAGCTGCAGGGTTATCATTCTTTGTAGGGCTAGATTTGTAGAAATATATTGTGTAAATTTGTTTTTGTCATGGAAATCTTGTTTTCTCCCTCTATCATAATTGAGACTTTTGCTGGATTTAGTAGCCTGGGCTGGCATGTGTGTTCTCTTAGGGTCTGTATGATATCTGCCCAGGATCTTCTGACTTTTAGTGTCTCTGTTGAGAAGTCTGGTGTAATTCTGAGAGGTGTGCTTTTATATGTTACTTGACCTTTTTCCCTTACTACTTTTAATATTCTTTCTTTGTTTTGTGCATTTGGTGTTTTGACTATTATATGACCTGAGGAATTTCTTTTCTGGTCCAATATAGTTGGAGTTCTGTAAGCTTCTTCTATGTTTAGGGACTTCTCTTTCTTTAGGTTAAGAAAGTTTTCTTCTTTAATTTTGTTGAATATATTTACAGGCCCTTTAAGCTGGGAATCTTCACTGTCTACCTATTATCCTTAGTTTTGATCTTCTCATCTGAGTCTGGGATTTCCTGGATGTTTTGGTTTAGGAGCTTTTTGCATTTTGCATTTTCTTTGACTGCTGTGTGAATGTTTTCTATGGTATCTTCCGCCCTTGAGATTTTCTATTATATCTCTTGCATTCTGTTTGTGATGCTTGCATCTATGATGGCTGATTTCTTTGCTAGGTTTTCTATCTCCAGGGTTGTCTCCCTTTTTGCTTTCTTTATTGTTTCTCTTTCCATTTTAAGAACCTGCTTGGTTTTGTTCAATTCCTTCACTTGTTTCATGATATTTTCCTATAAATCTTTAAGGGAATTTTTGTGTTTCCTCTTTAATGGCTTGTACTTGTTTACCTGTGTTGTCCTGTATTTCTTTAAGGAAGTTATTTATGTCCTACTTAAAGTCCTCTATCTTCATCATGAGATGTGATTTTAAATCAACATCTTGCTTTTCCCATGTGTTGTAGTATCAGGACTTGCTGTGGTGGGAGAACTGGTTTGCGATGATGCCAAGGGTCCTTGGTTTGTTTTGCTTAGGTTCTTGCCCTTGCCTCTATCCATCTGGTTATCTCTGGTCTTAGATGATCTTGCTGTCTCTGACAGTTGCTTGACACTTCTGTAAGCCTGTGTGTCAGCACTCCCACCAGGATTTTGGTACAGAGTGCTGTTGCACCTGGTCAACTCCAGGCGCAGATGGAAACTGGAATGATCCTGTCCTAGGCTGCTCCTTGGTTCCTGTGTCCTGGTCCTTCTGAGTGGAGGTGGTGGTCTTACTTGTGTTCTCAGTTGTGTCAGCCCTCCTGGGAGACCATCTCTCTCCCAGTGGAATCTGAGCACAGAGAACTGTGGCACAAAGTAAGCTCCTGGTGTAGGTGGAAACCAGAAGGATCCTCAGAGTCCATTTTAATAGGCTGTTGTTACTTGTATCATGGCTCAGTTTCCTTCACCCTTACTACATTTCATGTTGTCCACCCACGTGGGGTTAAAGAGCTAGTCTTAAACCTACAGATGAGCTTAAGAACCCTTTCCCTCATCTAACATTTTGTAAATTTCACTTACTTTTGTTATTCAGTTGATCCTATGATTTCTCCTCAGAGGATGGAAGGTTCTTCGTCTAGGCTACTAGTTACTATGATGATTCCTGAATGAAGCCTCTTCTTGGGGCAGATCGATGAACGAAAAAAATATGTAGACATTGATTTAAGATTTACTTCCCTTTCAAATTCTTTATATTCTGCATTTTTTATATAAATTTTCAATCTTTAGTTTTGTATTTTGATTTTTGTCAAAAGTAGGTACAGGTAATGACTAAGATGTATGGTCAGTAATATTTTATAATACTGAATGAAAAACCATGAATAACATTATTTAATGTCTGTTTTATAACTTACCAAATTACAGAAGTGAGTAAGCTATCCCTCTCAGCCTTAACTTTGTCCTTTGTGCTTTGAGAATAAAAATTCATCACCAGGCATTGTGGTAAACACCTCTAGTGAACCTGAGAAGAATCTGTAGAAAGAGGATTATGAGTTCAAGACCTGGGCTCCATGAATAGATCCTTCCTCAGTAACTAACCATCCAACCGACTAACTAACCAATGAAACCATATTGGCATACTCATGACTTATGACAGTAAGTCATTTCTTTTCCTTTATTACTGTGTTGGCTAAGGTTTCTACTGCTGTGAAGATACACCATGACTACAATTCTTATAATTGAAAACATTTAATTGGGGCTGGTTTATAGTTCAGAAGTTTAGTCCATTATCAGCAAGGCAGGAAGCATGATAGCATACAGGCAGACATCGTGCTAGAGGAGTAGCTAAGAATTATATATCTAGATAAGCAGGCAGCAGAGAGAAAGAGTTAGCCACTGTGTCTGTCTTGACCTTCTGAAATCTTGAAGCCCACCTCCTATGACACACTTCTTCTAACACGGCCATACCTACTCCAACAAGGCCACATCTCCTAATGGTACCACTCCTTATGAGCCTGAGGGGGACATTTTCATTCAAACTACCATAACTTCCATTGTTTATTTTTCCATTTCATTTCTGTGTCTAATACGTAGACTTATATTATGCAAGGCCATTCCCTCAAGGTAAACTAATATTCTAATAGAATACTTCAGAAAATGAACTGCTAATAATCTGAATCATTGTCTATTTTTCAAATTCAGGCCTGGCTTGGACTTCTTATATAATTGAGGAAATGATCTACTCTTTTCTAAAACAACGTTATTCTTTATTTTATATTTTTGAGTTGCGTAGCATTAAAAAGATAAAATAATTACTTTTAGGGGACATCTTTGGAGTCACGTAGTTGAATCCTCATAAAGGGACTTTTGAATTTGTCCAAAGCCATAAAGCAATGACCCACTCCCATAATTATTTTGCTTTTCTAAAAAACAATATTTATTTTGAGATCTTAGGTGTGGTAAACCATTTTTACCCCAAGGCTGTAAAAAAATTTTAAGAAGGTATTTTTCAACTCAGAGGGGACCACAAGGCCCAACACACTGCAGAATTTCAGAACAAAGCAATGTATTTCAGTTGTTGTACATGTCTAATAATTATCCAAAGAACTTCTGACGGAATGATACCCAGAAGCCTACTCATTGGCTTTGCTAAGTCTCATATTCTGAACATGTACTTAATTTTTTGGAAATCAGGAAAACTGCGTTTTTGTGTATAGGTCATACTGGTCATACTGTTTTCAGGGATTATCAGAAGTCCTGTGGTGGAGGAAACACACCCCTTTTGCATTATAATGCCCTTTGCTTTCTAGTTCCTGTAATGATCTGCTTTTGACCCTGCCTATGACTCTTTCAATGAAGATTGGTAGCTTTGCCCAAATGTGTAACAAACAGCTTTACTAGATCTTTCTACATCAAAGTGGTGTGTCAGAGACTTGTTAGGGAATGATTTGTGGTGAGACTGGAGGGCTTGTGGTTATTTTGAATCCATTTTTGTACAAGCAGGGTGGAAAAAAGTTGTTGTGTGTGCCAGGCAGATAGATAGATAGATGTTGAAAGGGCACTATCAATTACACTTCTGACAAAGCCGTATCATCCTGAACACAGTCGTAGAGAGGCCAGTTCAAACAGGCACGGCAGTAAATACTTCTGCTTTGGAAAATACTGCTGTCCTAAATTTGCCTGACAGAAATCTCTGATACTCTAGAAATAAACAGTAATGATAAATACATAATAATGGAGGTTCTATGGGATTTCTTTGCATAGTCTCTCTCCATTCTCCTTTTTATCTTTTCTTTTTTATTATTTTGAACTGACTTGTACAATCTATGAGGACAGGAGTCATGCACTGTTTTTTTCTTTATGCAGTGTGCTTTAAAAAGGTATAGTATAATAACTAATACTATCTAGGAGTTCATCTTTTAGAACATATTAAAAAACAATTCCAAAAGTCTCTAACATTATGATCAGTATATTCCTGAAAGCAAGTCTGGATGGGTGGTGGGCATTTGACTTATTTTTCATTTTTAAAATCTCAGCATAATTTACATATCAAGCAGTTAGTTTTTATCAAGTGGAAAATAAAAATAGCACAATTTTAGGATTGCCCTTGGATGATTATCCTTGGATGATCTTGGGAAAGTTACAAAGAGTTATCGTGGGTGCCATTTAATTGGATGATGTCACAGGAGATCATACCTTGAGAAGTCTTTATCTGCAGGACACTACCAGGGACAGTTCTTAGCTATGCATTCTTCCGCGTAGTATAGCTTCTGTGCTAACAGAAACTGCCACATAAAAGTCACTCACCATGTTACCATTTAGCTATATCCTGGATCTTTGTGTTGTCCTGTAATTTAATTCTACTGATATGTCATTATTATAATTAAACTAGGAATACAGGTACAAAATTAGCATAAGAGGTAAGCATTCAGTGATCCACGTATCACGGTCCATTCTTAGACATGGCTATCTTTTTCACGATGCACTTTTAAGATGCCAAACAAAATGATCTAAGACCATCAGATCTTGACAGAGCCTACCCTTGCCCAAACTGTCCAGTGTGCTTCAAAAAGCTGCCCCTGGCTCTTTCTTCCCTGGTAGAGAGGGTTCTTTTCCTGAGAAGTTATAAAAGAAGATTAAAGTGCTAAGAACAGATTATCCTAGAGTTGCCTATGACAGACCAGAAGTAATGGGTCTCTTAGTATCTCTACTTTCCAGACTCTGAAAAAGCAGTCCGAGATGTGCGCTTTAGTTTCCCATTGCAGAGTTCAGACTGTGTAGCCCAATTTTCTAGCTTTTCAAATCATTTTATTCTCTTATTTTATATAACCTTACCAATGTTTCTGGCTTTTTCCTAATAAAGTAATTATAATTTTACTCTAAACCTTGTCTCTAACTCTATTTATTGGAAAAAATAGAATACAATACACATACAAATAAAAGTAATGCTAAAATATGGAAAAAATAAAATTAGCCTTATTAGCAAAAATATTTTTTCTGACAAAACCTAAATTCATCAGGGCTTTTATTGCTGTGACCAAAAGCAACTTGGGGAGAAAAATGTTTATTTTAGCTTATGTATGCCGACCCTAGTCCATCACAAAGGGATGCAGAGCGGTAACTGGATGCATAAGCCTGAAATCAAGAATGGGAGCAGAGGTCATCAAAGAACACTGATGACTGGCTTGATCACTGGCCCATCTGGTAAGGACGTTTCCTTAATAGAGATCCCCTGTTTTCAAAAAATTCGGTGTCCAGTTGACATATACATATCGAACACAGCACATTCTTTGTGAAGCCAGCACTGGATGGTGTACAAACATTTTATTTTATAAGTTGGGCTGGTCTTGCCTTCACAGAGATCTGTCTTCCTTTGCCTTTCTAGGCCTCTCATTCCTGGCATTAAAAAAATGCAACAAGAACATTTTTAATCCTTTCTTTTTTAACATATATATTAATTAATCTACACATATATACATATATACACAATTCATCATTTTCTTGCTAACCAGCTATCATTTGTTTATTAGTCTGTCTACATCTGTCTGCTTATCTATCTAATTTATTTATCATCTGTCTACCTGTCTACATCTATCTATGTGACCATCCATTCCTTCATGCATGCATTCATCCATCCACTCATCTATCCATCTACCCATGAACACATTCGCCTATCCACCCCTTCACTCATCCATCCATCCATCCATCCATCCATCCATCCATCCATCCATCTATCTATCTATCTATCTATCTATCTATCTATCTATCTATTGTGTGTGTCTGTGTGTTTGTGTCTGTCTGTCTGTGTGTGTGTGTGTGTGTGTGAGAGAGAGAGAGAGAGAGAGAGAGAGAGAGAGAGCCTCAAAATTGTGTGTACAGGTCTGAGGCCAATTTGCAGCCCTCACCTCTTTTCTACCCTGTGGTTTCTGGGAATTGAATCATGTGATCATGTTTGGTATCTGTCTTTTTCTTCTGGATTCTGTAAATTAGGAATAAGAGCCCTCTGTCACTGGTCACTTGGTCACTATTCTACTCTGTCGCTCAATCATGATCTATGTCTCCTTTAGTGTATTTCATTAGAAAGCTGCTTTTCACAGTTTTGGCTGACATGCTGTTCACTTTCTGCGTCTCTCCACATATTTGGTGTCACACACTTCCTTCGTAAAGTTACCATTTAGAATAAAATGTGTCATGCAAGATCCCTATGGGGATGAGAAGCTTTCCTTTGTTTCCTCCTGGGGAAAGAAGGGATTTAATAAAGCAAAGAGTGGTTTGCTGACGCATCAGTCTCCAAGCCAGGGACTTCATTAACAGCAGTGCCTTTGATCACAAGTCTGATGGGCTGTGCTAGTCCACTATGTTTGTGGCCCTTGGACACAGCTAGTTGTCAGGAGAGCATTCCTGTGACATTTTGATAGGTAACCATGCTTAAGGATGTTGATGTTTTAATACTTCAGGTTCTTTTGACATCCTCTAATTATTCAACAAAAATAGGAAAACAAACTTCCAGGGAAATAGGAGTTAGCAGGGAATTGGCTAAAGTGAGAGATTCAGGCCGTGCTTAGACAACTGAAAATAAGCAGGCTGTGCTATAGTTGGTCAAGTTATTTTCGTTTCTCTGACAGCATGTTCAGAGCACTGCAGTCTCGCTGTGATTAATTGTTCAGCTATCACTTGCTAATATGGCAGGGTTAAAAAAAATCAACTAGGCTGCTGAAGATTAGGCATGTCATCTAGACTGTGTAAAAACTTGGAGACTCAAAGTGAAATATTTTACTGAATAATTAAGTCGTGACTAATCAGGGGCATTGAATAGTGCGGAAAATTTAGCTTTTCTGCAAAACCCTCCTGTCCTTTCTGCTCTCTAGGCTGAGGCAATTCTTACAGGTTTGAGAATGTGCTGTCCTGGATAGATTCGAAGCTATCAGTCAGTCTAATATGTGATAGACTCAAGTACTAAAGGTTAGAGAAAGAGTAGTTGCCTCTAATTTGGTTATGGACGATAACATCATTTTGGACTTCATTAAAGAGGCTCAATGTATATAGGTGTCAGAATTAGTAGAGAGATACAAAGCATAATAGAGGATTTATTATTGAAACACTAAAAGGCCACCTTGTGGCAATGCTTGGGTAATTCTCATGGTAACACTGTAGTAAACAATGTAAATATTTTCACAAATCAGAGAATTCAGGCATAACAATGAGTTGTTGTCGTGTATCAAAGACAAAGTATGCGAACTTTTGTCCTGAGTTAGATTGACTCAAAAACACTCTCCTGAAAATCCATAAAACTCTGATAGCCACACTCTCTGCATTGTCCCATGAATAACTAATTACAGAGTAGATTAAAAACAGAACAGAGCTAGAAGTCTACAGTGTGAAAAGACGAAGAAGTTTTCTAATTCTCAAGTTACCCATGAGACCTCTCAAGTTCCTGAAGAAGATGAATATGAAAGAAAACCTTATCCATCAAGTAATGATAATATATGCATCTAACAATTTAATGTGTTATGAATATATTTCTAAGACATTATTAACATGTTCAGATTAGTTCCAGACCACAGCAAAAAGCATTTGACGGGGAAAAGAGGTTAACATCTGTATCATCATTTTTAAAGATAATTTATTACAAAATAAGTGAAAAGTTTGGGGAGCATTACTTGTGCTTTTTGTCCCTTGACTATATATGTACCAATTCATATAAGAATGTCCTGGAAAGACCTACAGGAAATACGTCTTAACAATTTTTTTTTAGTTCTATATCCCAGTCTTTTAGGTCTGAACACAGTCAGAAGTTACTATTCATACTTGTCCGATGAATCTAAACAACATAATTTTTCAGGGATAATGTATATGGTACTATTTCATCTTTTAAATGAAGACATAAATAATTCATTGTAAATACAAATACATACATAAGCATAAATAGGCACTGTGCCCTCACCCTATATGCTATATGCTTCTTCTGGGACATAAATAGTGACAGAGACCTCTGTCTCTAGAGAGGATGGCTCCTTTGAATAGCTGTCTTCCTTGGCAGACCCATGCAGAACAGACAAGTTCATTGATAATCAAGAGACTTCAGCCTGTGACTTTCACAGTCCTCCAGGAATCAAACTGATACTTCAAAGAGATTAAAAACTAAAAGGAGCACATGATACCCTTTTCAAAGCAAAGCCTGCAGATTTGATGAAGGCTGTACCCGAATGAGATATGATTCAGATATCAAATTACGTTTGTTTAGTCTGACACAGCTTAATAAATCCCAGCCGCATTTAATAAACATGTATCTTGTTTTAATTGCCATTTAGTTTGTTTCAGTGGTCTCATCATGCTAAATGATTCACTTTAATATTTATTACATGTCATTTCCACATTGAAAGCAATATACACATCTTTAGTTTGCATTTGTAATTCAAGCTTATTTTTCCTATACCTGAGTGATTTAAGAGTTTGCTTTAGCCTCTAATTTTTAAATTAAAAAAACCTATATTTCCACAGTTACATGATTTCTAACATTATTTTCATGTTGGTTGCTTTATAGGGCTATGTCAAATTGTAGATATGGAGTAAATTATCAGTGAATATCAGATTTTCATGTAGGTGTAAAAGCTTTGTGATAATTACACTTAAGAGTTATAGATACACACACAGATACTTACACAGATGTCCATAGCTACACACACACACACACACACACACACACACACACACACACAGACACAGAGAGAGACACATGCACGTATACATTTGAAAGTATAATTTTATTTATACAGTGATTATTAAAACCTATTTTCTATAATAGATTTGACAGAAGTCATAGGTTTTGATCATGTTGTCCTTGATCTCACAGAGACTCTCCTGCTTCTGCTTCCTTAGTGTAATATTAAAGGCATGCCATGCTTGGTTCAGCACTACAAGTCAGAAACTTTTAATAATAAGAATGAACTAGAACGCTAAGTGAGTTCAGAGAAGTTTTCATTCTGAGAGACAAAATAAAGCACTGTTATGCACTGTCCTCTTGGCAACCCTCACCCTCTATACTGACTAAAGGTTTTCTTGTTGGTTTTATTTTAGAATGTGATGTGCTATGTTTCACTATTCCTGAAGCACTGGATTTATTTTAGAGATATCGCAAAAATAAGAGCCTCTCATGACATAAAACAAAACTATCATAAAAATAGTTTTGCATTAGATGAATAAGCTTCCTGGGGTCAAATTACCTTTAGTCTCTTGTATATAAAGTATTTCACATGAAAGAATTTAATGAATGTTTGTTGGGTGATTGAATGGATGCATCATCTAGCGAGTGAATAGAGAATCGTGACTGTTCTAAAAATGACTATGCAGACTGTCCTAGGTTCAGAAATACAAGCTTCCATCATGGGATCCACTCATTACTTTATTTTACTGTAATAGATAGAAAATAGTTAATAAGATTTGTAATGTTTACTAGCTATTATGGTCTTGAACACCAGCCTTTCATCTCAGGGAAGACCTAAGAATATCTGAGAAATGTAATTTCATCCATCTAAGTATTGTCTTGGTTTCAGCCAGAAACAAACAAAGTATCTTTCCCTTAATAAGTTTATATAGTTTTAAGTAACAACTAGATGAAAAAATAATTACTATATGTGAAACTACAGTTGAAAGGGGAGATGTAGGATGAGGTGGGCAGTGGATGTAAAGTAAGAAAGTGAGGTAAAGGACTTGTGGTAATGTTTGAGGAGTCATCCGCTTCAAACCAAGAAGAAAACTGCTCAAGATATCCAGGGGAGATTGGCTGGCTCTAGGGACTGGAAACCCATGAGCAAAATATCTGAGCAGAAGAGAAAGGTGAGCAGAAAGACTGTTGTGGAGATGATAAGGAAGAAGTTGCTGGGTAAGGAGGTCAGGGAGGGAGTATCGTCAGTCTGCGTCTGAGATTGTAACCTGGTGAGTAGTTTAAGGCAAGCATTGAGAACTGCAAATGTTTTTAAGGAGCGCTTTGAATGTATGGTGCAGTAGCATGTTGCAGCTATGAGGATTACACAGTTTCTGCCTATAGATTGATAGTACTGTCAGCATCATCCATGCACAGGATGAATCAGAAATTGACAGAGTATAGAAAAACTTCTTGATTTTCAACCTGCATTGTTAGAATAATGGACGTGTCATCTACTGAAAAGAAAGGAGAAAACAGGAAAAGCTTGGATTCTGGCAATGGTGTGTGCTCTTGAGACCACGTTGCTCCTGATAGCCCTGTTGGAAACCTGTGTGGAGATGCTAATTGCTCAGGTACAGGGCTCTCCATTAGGTAATTGCTGTTCTGTGGAAAGACACATCTCCATCTAAAAACACAAATGGTGTTTAGGGGAGTGGACAGGGTTACTTAGAAATCAAGTATTGATAGCGGAAAGTATTGCCAAGTTGATTGTGGATCATGGTACCTGACGTACACAGAATGACAAAATTTAACACGAAATAATTGCAGCTGTGTCAAAATGACAGAAAAACAGAATGACCTTTGCATTTTTAAATCCAAGGTACCATCTATAGATGAGATACATAGATAGATAGATAGATAGATAGATAGATAGATAGATAGATAGATAGATAGATGGATGGATGGATGGATGGATGGATGGATGGATGGATGGATGGATGGATGGATGGATGGATGGATGGATGGATGGACGGATGGACGGACGGACGGACTTACAGACAGACAGACAGACAGACGATTGATCATTGCCCTCTAAGTAAAATATTAGAGTTAAATTTCAATGTTCAAGGCCTAACTTTTTACTTATTATAGCATCATATCATTCCTTAGCCCTGGACTTGTGTCTCAAGAACTAAGAGTTAAAATTTCAGTGTTTCTTGAGATACTGCAGAGACAGTGATCAGTTGTTTTAAAGCAGATTTGAGGAAGTCTTCTATCAAGCCTATGGCCATGATTGTAATGGAGTATAACCCTTGGTATTCTGGGAGATGTAGTCCTGAGGAGATGTAGTCCCAACCATGGGCATTGTCATTGGAACCTTTGCCCGTACTCTCTATCTACCTCTTTGAATAGAGAAAGTTTTCCTTACCTAGGGAGAAAAGGTAGAAACAAGTTTGAAAGGAAGAAATAGCTATCCCGCTTTCCTCTTCTGTCCTGATATGGAAGGAAACACTGAAAGCACAGATAGTCCACAACAGTGTTGTAACTCTTCCCTGGTGTTGTTAGGAAGAACCATGAAAAAAATAGGCTGCTATGATTGAGTTCAGCACAGGAAGACTCTTGAAAATGTGGGTTATGACCATGATGAAACACCCTATCATTTTGAAAAACTTTGGGCATTTGAAGAGGTTTATGCCGCACTTTCAAACACACAGGTATTTTTGAGTTTTTGAAGTGTTTAAAATATAGGGTTTGGATCGAATGGCCATTCTAAATTAACATTTTTTTTTTTTGCAAATGTCTTATCTCTATATACTTTAATCGTTTTGTTTTCCTGGGCAGCTTATCTTCATTTACCTTTGGTGTGACAGAATATTTTTCACACTTTTATCATGTTTTCCAGATGACTGAGTAAACATTAAAGAGATGCTGGGTATAAACAAAAATACTTTTTAAAAGTGTTTTAAAACACAGAAAAGAAAGAACCCAGCAAAATAAATCAAATTAAACAAATAGATCTTGTTTCATGTCAAAAAAACATCAAACAAGTATCTCATTATTATAGCAGAAGTGAAAGAGAGAAATCTCTGTGGGAAATTACCTGTTTCTTGTTATTCTAAATCTTGACACAACTAGCTGCAGCCGTCCCTTTTGGTCTATTGCAATAGGAGAGGAAAATAAAGCTATGATTTCTAAGACACTTAGAATGCAAACTCCACAAAAGCTATAGATTAAACCTTGGTAGAAGCAGATGGAGTGTAAATGAGTGTCGCTGAGCATTACAGATGAAGTAGTACCTTCTCTCCTGCATTCTGAGCCATAAAGGTGTAGGAAATCAAAGAGAGTTTCCTAGTATAAGACAGTACTTCACTACTTGAGAAAATGTAAATAGATAGACGTGGCTTACCTTCCTGGATTTCACGCACTGGGAATTCACTTCAAGTTTATGGGAATACTTGGGAAAGAAATGCGTGGTGAGAAAGAGCCCCTGAGCCATTCAATCCATTGATCATGGCAGCCTTAGTTAAAAAGCAGCTGCTTCACCAACCCTTTGGGGTTTTTCTTCTCACTTAAGATTCTTTTTTACAAAGCCTTGAAGAAACTTATTTTTCCCCAATATTTACTGGGTCAATGTTCCCCTAAGAGCTTATTAAGAACAAACAAGGAATTTCTGTTTGGTGTACTTCATCATACTATTATTTTTATTTAGTTCTCTAGGTCTATCATTCCACTTCCTGATTGGCAAAGCCACCACTCGAGAATTTGAAAAAGGGCCCAACAAAGTCTGTGTGTCTCCTACAGTGATTCATTATCATCGATTTTCAAAACCCATTGGTCATTGTATTTTTCCATATACTCGCATAATACATAAAGGGTTTCCCAGCTTAATGTAGGGTATTAAAAGTCTTGGCAGTGGATTAGCTTTTTAGCTTTGACTACTATCCCTGTACTTATAAAATGGGCACAGAGGTTCCCCTTAGAATAATGAAATAGATACTATGGAGAGGGTGCTAAGTGCCATCTTTGGGGAAAACTAGCTTTAATACACAAAATTTCCACCATTTTGTCCTTCTGGGTTTCTACCAACATTCTATCATTGATCTATCATCTATCTAGCTATATTCTGTATGTATGTATGTATGTATGTATGTATGTATGTATGTATGTATGTATGTATGTATGTATGCCTATAACATATCTCTCTACCTACCTTTCTATCATCTATCTATCTGTCATATATATGTATATATATGTATGTGTGTGTGTGTGTGTATGTATGTATACATGTGCCGATGATCTATCTAACCTCATAACTATCCACTCATCACTCATCTATCTATCATGTCACCTTACATATCTGGCATCTACATATTCTATGCATGCAGTGGATATATAAGTTTGGAAATTTAAAAACTGGCATAATTTTTAAAACTAAACCCTACTATATAAGGAACTGAGTTTCAACAGATTCTACTCTAAGAATCTTTTTAAAACAGTCATTTGAGGGTGTGCAGCTGTAGGAGTGTGTAGCTTGAGATGAGGGTAGATGCAGATATATAGCTCAGTAGTATAATACTTAAATAGCATGTGTGAATCTCTGTGTCTGATCTGCAACATGGAAGGAGAAATGAGAGAAAAAGAGATAGAAGTGAGAGAATACAGTTCATTTAAAAAAATTTCAGCATCTCTGCTCATGTAACTTTGGGCTTCGATTATCAAAAGATTGTGAAGAGCCAATCTCCTGGGGGTCGTCAATTAGCTTTATTTTGCCAACAAATACCCAGGGCCAGGTCAATTTAGGTGGCATTACCCATTGTATTTCTCCATCTTCAACTTGCAGCCTCTAACCTTTCCTTATCCCCAGCTTAAATTTAAACTTTTTTTTCCATTAGGGGAGACATAAATCACATATAAATCACTATCCAGTGCATAAAATTAAAATAGAGGAAAAGTGAAGGGCATGTATAAGAACAGTGGAAAATTATTAAATGTTGCTTGTTATATTTAAAGTTTTTTTGGCTCTTACATAGAAAAGAAAGATGAAATAACTGGAGTGGTATGAGTAATATTTTATCAACAAAACTATTGAACTATTAATTAGAATATTTTGACAATATCTAGATAGTCCTTTAATAATAGTACTTAAACTTAGCCCAATGTCACATATTCATAACTCCAATATCACCATTTGTATATCAGGATATAGAATCATTACACAAGTATTCAATGAAAATTTTGACTTAGTCTCAAAACAGATATTTAGTTTGATTTGCACTGAGCACAAATCTTACTATCCCACAATAGAGTGTTACCAAGAGACTAATGTTACCTCAGCACTCGATATCATAACTGATATTTATCTAATCTTAGGTCCATAATTGAGGACTAACTCTTTTTCATGTAACAACAAGAAGCTTTCTCTCTAACCTTTGACCAATACTGTGTTTGCCATGCCTAGCTCTGGCCATGGTACTCAGTGTCCAGTAAAATGAGTAAATTTACACAGAATCAATATACAGCTGCCTCAATGTTCCTGGGAAACTAATAAACTGTATAGGAAAATTTATATCTGTCATATGACACCTAACCTCAAGGTGCTTAAGTTTAATGGGAAGAATTACTATCTCTTTACCTAATTGGTTTATCCTTTTCTGAAAAAACTGTTTTAGTATATTATCTGAATATTTTCATTTCCTGTCAAGTATGAATGATTGACATTAGCCTGCTCCACATATAGCCCATATATACATAGCCACAAAACTAGATAAGATGAACAAAGCTAAGAAGTGCAGGCTGACAGGAACTGGATATAGATCTCTTCTGAGAGACACAGCCAGAACATGACAAATACAGAGGCGAATGCTAGCAGCAAACCACTGAACTGAGAACGGGACCGCCGTTGGAGGAATCAGAGAAAGGACTGAAAGAGCTGAAGGGGCTTGCAACCCCATAAGACAACAATGTCAACCAACCAGAGCTTCCAGGGACTAAACCATTACCCAAAGACTATACATGGACTGACCCATGGCTACAACTGCATATGTAGCAAAGGATGACCTTGCTAGGTACCAATGGAAGAAGAAGCCCTTGGTCCTACCAAGATTGACCAGTGTAGGGGATTGTTGTTGGGGCAGTTAATGGGGGAGGATGGGGAGGGGAACACCCTTATAGAAGGGGAGGAAGAGGGATTAGGGGGTAATGGACAGGAAACTGAGAAAGGGAATAACATTTGATATGTAAATAAGAAATACCCAATTTTAAAAAGATTGGAAAAAGTAAATAAAAAAAACTTTTAAATAAAAAAAAAAGCTAGATCATGGCGGGGGGGGACTCTTTCTAGACTAAGGTCCTAGCATTGCGTGTCTTTTCTGAGTCCCCTAAATCTGAACTTAATTATCTTTAGGGTCATGATGTTCTAATGTCCTATCACTACAGATAAACAATATTAAACTATCTAACAGCCAGCCTCTAGATCTTAAGGAAAATTAGAAGTCAACTTTTTATGGAAAAAAAGAGAAAGCTCATTAAAAAAAGAATTACAAACTTTAGCAGTCAAACTTTAATATGCTTGTGATAGGTAAATATTAGCTGCTTTTCTAGAGGGAGTAGAAGATGTCATAAAATGTAATAGATCCAATATTAAAGGACATCATTATTTCTGAACAATTTAAAATGTTTCTCCCTCTTCTACAAAAACGATCTTCACTCATCGCCTATCAAAGCATCTACAGCAATGTGAGAGCTACGAGTTTTGTTGTTATTTTCAAGTGATACATTAATAGTCCGCTGTACTATCTTTTAAAGGAAGACATTTTTTTCCTTTTTTGTTCTATTTTTTTATTGGATTGTTTTATTTACATTTCAGATGTTATTCCCTTTCTCGGTTTCCCATCCATAAGCCCCCTATTCCATCCCTGTACCCCTTCTTCTATAAGGCTGTTTCCCCTCCCCCAAACGCCACCCCTCTCTGCTTTCCCATCCTGACATTCCCCTACACAGGGGTTCCAGCAATGGCAAGACCAAGGACTTCTCCTCCCATTGGTGCCCTACAAGGCCATCCTCTGCTACATATGCAGCTGGAGCCTTGCTTCTGTCCATGGATAGTCTTCGGGTAGTGGTTTAGTTTCTGGGACTTCTAGTTAGTTTGGTATTGCTGTTCATATGGGTTTGCAAGCCCCTTCAGCTCCTTTAATCCTTTCTCTTACTCTGTTCTCAGTTCAATGGTTTGCTGCTAGTATTTGCCTCTGTATTTGTCACACTGTGGCTGAGCCTCTCAGGAGACAGCTGTATCAGGCTCCTGTCAGCATGCACTTCTTGGCTTCATCAAAATTCTCTAGTTTTCATATATATATGAAAACTATATATATATGGGCTGGATCCCCATGTCAGGCAGGCTCTGAATAGCCAATCCTTCAGTCTCTGCTCTAAACTTTGTCTCCATATCATCTCCTATGAATATTTTTGTTCCCACATTTAGGAAAGGCTGAAGCTTCTGCATTTCATTTGTTCTTCTTGAGCTTCTTGTGGTCTGTGGATTGTATATTGGGTAATTCGAGCTTTTGGAATAATATCCACTTACAGTGAGTGTATACCATGTGTTTTTTATTTTTGTTTGTTTTGTTTTGTTTTTTTGTGGTTGGGTTACCTCACTAAGGGTGATATTTTCTAGTTCTATCCATTTGCTTTTGAATTTCATGAAGACATTGTTTTTGATAGCTGAATAATACTCCATTGTGTAAATATACCACATTTTCTTTATCCTTTCCTCTGTTAAGGGACATCTGGGTTCTTTCTAGCTTCTGGCTATTATAAATAAAGCTGCTATGAACATAGTAGAGCATGTATCCTTGTGGTATGTTGTAACAACCTTTGAGTATACGCCCAGGAGTAGTATAGCTGGGTTCTCAGGTTGCACAATGACCAATTTTCTGAGGAAACTCCAGACTGATTGAGAGTTGTTGTATCAGCTTGAAATCCCACCAACAATGGAGGAGTGTTCCTCTTTCTCCACATCCTCACCAGCTATGTGTTGTCACCAGAGATTTTGATCTTAGTCATTCTAACGGGTGTGAGGTGGAACCTCAGGGTTGTTTTGATTTGCATTTTCCTGATGGCTAAGAATGTTGAACATTTCTTTAGGTGCTTCTCAGCCACTCAATGTTCCTTAGCTGAGAATTCTTTGTTTAGCTCCATATACCATTTTAATAGGGTAATTTGGCTCTCTGAGGTCTAATTCCTTAGTTCTATGTACATTTTGGATATTAGCCCTTTATCGGATATAGGATTGGTAAAGATCTTTTCCCAATCTTTTAGTTGCATTTTTATCAGAGTGACAGTGTCCTTTGCCTTACAGAAGCTTTGCAGTTTCATGAGGTCTCATTTGTCAATTCTAGATCTTAGAGCATAAGCCATTGGTGTTTTGTTCAGGAAATTTTCCCTAGTGCCTATGTGTTTGAAGCTCTTCGCCACTTTTCTTCTATTAGTTTGAGAGTATCTGGATTTATGTGGAGGTCTTTGATCCACTTGGATCAAGCTTTGTACAGGGAGATAAGAATGGGTCAATTTGAATTCTTCTACATGCTCACCACCAGTTGAACCAGCACCATTAGTTGAAAATGCTATCTTTTTTCTACTAGATGATTTTAGCTACTTTGTCAAAGATAAGTGATCATAGGTGTGTGGGTTCATTTTTGGGTCTTCAATTCTATTCCAATGATCTACATGTCTGTCTGGGTACCAACACCATACAGTTTTTATTACAATTGCTCTGTAATATTGGTTGAGGTCAGGAATGTTGATTCAGCCAGAAGTTCTTTTATTGTTGAGGATAGTTTTTTGCTATCCTGGGTTTTTGTTATTCCAAATGAAATTGCAAATTGTTCTTTCTATCTCTATAAAGAATTGAGTCGGAATTTTTTTTGGGATTGCATTGAATCTGTAGATTGCTTTTGCCAAAGTGGCCATTTTTCCTATATTAATCCTGCCAATCCATATGTATGGGAGGTCTTTTCATCTTCTGAGATCTTCTCCAATTTCTTTCTTCTGAGACTTGAAGTTCTTGTCATACAGATCTTTCACTTGCTTGGTTAGAGTCACACTGAGGTATTTTATGTTATTTCGACTATTATGAATGGTATCATTTCCATAATTTCTTTTTCAGTCTGTTTGTCCTTTGAGTAAAGGAAGGCTACTGATTTGTTTGAATTAAATTAATACCCAGCCACTTTGCTGAAATTGTTTATCAGGCTTAGTAGTACTCATGTGAAACTTTTGGGGTCACTTAGTTATACTATCATATCATCTGCAAATAGTGATATTTTGACTTCTTCCTTTCTAATTTATATCCCTTTGACCTCCTTTTATTGTCTGATTGCTCTGACTAGGACTTCAAGTACTATATTGAATTTAAGTAGTGAAGAGAGTAGGCAGCGTTGTCTAGTCCCTGATTTTAGTGGGATTGCTTTAAGGTTCTCTCCATTTAGTTTGGTGTTGGCTACTGGTTTGCTGTATATTGCTTTTACTGTGTTTTGTTATGAGCCTTGAATTCCTGATCTTTCCAAGATTTTTAAAATGAAGGGGTGTTGGATTTTCTCAAATGCTTTCTCAGATGTAATGATGTGATCATTTGTTTTTCTTTTTCTTTTGAGTTTGTTTACATAGTAGATTATGTTGATGGATTTCTGTAAATTGAATCATCCCTGCATCCCTGGGATGAAGCCTACTTGATATCATAGATGATCGTTTGTTCTGATGTGCTTTTGGATTCGGTTTGTAAGAATTTTATTGAGTATTTTTGCATTGATATTCTTAAAGGGAAACTTATCTGAAGTTCTCTTTCTTTGTTGAGTCTTTGTGTAGTTTAGGTATAAGCATAATTGTAGTTTCATAGAAGGAATTGGGTAGTGCTCATTCTCTTTCTATTTTGTGGAAGATTTTGGACATTATTGGTATAATGTCTTCTATGAAGGTCTGATAGAATTCTGCACTAACCCACCTTGTCCTGGGCTCTTTTTGGTTGGGAGACCTTTAATGACTGCTTCTATTTCCTTAGGAGTTATGGGGTTGTTTAACTGGTTTATCTGATCCTGATTTAACTTAGGTACCTGGTATCTGTCTAGAAAATTGTCCATTTCCTCCAGATTTTCCAGTTTTGTTTAATATAGGCCTTTGTAATAGTATCTAATGACTTTTTTAATTTCCTTAGATTCTGTAGTTATGTCTTCTTTTTCATTTCTGATTTTGTTAATTTGGATACTATCTCTGTGCCATCTGCTTAATCTGTCTAAGAGTTTATCTAGCCTGTTGATTTTCTCAAAGAACCAGCTCCTGGTTTTGTTGATTCTCTGTATAGTTCCTTTTGTTTCTACTTGGTTGATTTTATCCCTGAGTTTGATTATTTCCTGCCATTTACTCCTCTTGGGTGTTTTTGCTTCCTTTTGTTCTAGAGTTTTAGGTGGCTGTCAAGTTGCTAATATATGCTCTCTCCAGTTTCTTTTTGGAGGCACTCAGAGCTATGAGTTTTCCTTTACCACTGCTTTTATTGTGTCCCTTAAATTTGGGTATGTTGTGTGTTCACATTCATTAAATTCTTAAAAAGTCTTTAATTTCTTTCTTCTTCCTTCACCAATTTGTCATTGAGTAGAGCATTGTTTAACTTCCATTTACATGTGGGCTTTCTGTAATTTTTGTTGTTATTGAAGACCAGCCTTAGTCTGTGGTGATCTGAGAGAATACATGGGATTATTTCAATCTCCTTCTATCTGCTGAGGCCTGTTTTGTGGCCGATTATATGATCAATTTTGGAGAAGGTACCATGAGGTGCTGAGAAGAAGGTATATTTTTTTGTTGTAGGATGAAATGTTTTATAGATATCTGTTAATCCTTTTGGTTCATAACTTCTGTTAGTTTCTCTATGTCTCTGTTTAGTTTCTGTTTCCATGATCTGTCCTTAATGAGAGTGATGTGTTGAAATCTCCCAGTATTATTGTGTGAGGTGCAATGTGTGCTTTGATTTTCAATAAGGTTTCTTTTATGAATGTAGGCACTGCCCTTGTATTTGAAGCCTAGATATTCAGGATTGAAAGTTCATCTTCGTGAATTTTTCCTTTGATGAATATGAAGTATCCTTCTTTATCTTTTTAATAACTTTTGGTTGAAAATTGATTTTATTTGATATTAGAATGGCTATTCCAGCATGTTTCTTGGAACCATTCGCTTGGAAAATTGTTTTCCAGCCTTTTACTCTGAGGTAGTGGTTGTCTTTATTACTGAGGTGTGTTTCCTGTATGCAGTAAACTGCTGGATTCTCTTTATGTATCCAGTAGTTAGTCTATGTCTTTAATTGGTGAATCGAATCCATCGATGTTAAGAGGTATTAAGGAATAGTGATTGTTGTTTCTTGCTATTGTTGTTGTTAGAGGTGGAATTATGTTTGTGCGTCTCTCTTCTTTTGTTTCTGTTGCAAGGAGATTACTTTTTTGCTTTTACTAGGTTGTAGTTTCCCTCCTTGTGTTGGAGTCTTCCACATATTATCCTTTCTAGGGATGTATTTGTGAAAACATTGGATTTTTTAATTTTAATCTTCATATCATAGTTTAGCTTTCCATTTTTCTGAGAAGCCATATGGAACAAAAATGCCTTTTATACAAATCAAATGGAAATGTACAAGATGTGTGGTCTAATTTCATTTTTTATATTTAACCTATGGGCTTTCTCTTCTAAATAGCAGCTTTTTGCAAACATTAGAAAAATGAGATTCCTTGACCATGGCCTCCCAGGCATCACCTGCTTCCTCAGCTATCTATTTCCTTGTCTTTCTGTATGATAATGAGGAACCACAGGGTGCCATTCTTTCAGAACATAGTCTTGTGCTTTTATCTCATGTCCTTCATTTCGAAGACTTCAGTTTCTCTAAGAACTTCACATTAATATTTTCTTATATAGATTTGTTTTTCAGGTCAGGATATTGACTTTACAAAAGTTTTCAAAATGTAGATATTTATCATCAAATGTTTTTACTTTCTTAAATGTATGTATTTTCTAATTCTTTTTAAATCCCATAAAAATATTTGAGTATCATCACCTTAACACCTCCCAGATCTATCCCCAACTTCTTCTTCCCTAATACTTATGTCATATTAAAAAGGAAATACCTTAGTGACTTCAATTTGTTCTGTAGGTTTATGTCTGAGTATGGGATGATCCACTGGAGTGTGTTAAACTCCATACTTTAAAAAAAAACTGTCAATCTCCACCCCAGAAGACACCAACTCTGCATTGATCCTGAGGGACAGATGCTAATGGACTTTCCATTCTATGCTAGAATATGCCTTTATTTTCTTATTTTGATTTTATGTATGAACATTTTGCCAGAACTTATATCTCTATACATACAGTGCCTGTGGAGGCCAGGTGAGTGTGTTTAGTTCTCAGGAACAATAGTTATAGATGGCTGCAAGCCACCAAGTGGCTACTTTCTTCCCATACACAAATAATCCTTTTGTATTCTCAAAGACTTTAAAAGCTCATTTTTCTTCCAAACCCAAAGAAAATAAATGTTACAGATTTAAAAACTATATATTAATGCCTAGTCAAAAGCTTTGTTTAAGTGACGGAAAAGATTGAATTGAAAGAGCTTCTCCTTGATTTTTGCCAAGTTACCCTAGTAACTTAACCTGTGCAGTTTCTATTATTGTACTACAGAATCATAAGGTGGTTGATTATGTTAAAAAAGATAATGTGCATAACCTGCTTATTTCAGAATGCATGGCTTGCCATACATTCACTGACCACTATATTTTAAGTATACCTACAGATCATTGTTTTTATTATACTTCAAAATCAATACTTCTCACTAGCCTCCTGGTATTATATATATAATATTTCCTTAATAATAATATCAGAGTTAAGACAAAAAGATTGAAGAGTAGTACTGTATCATGCAACTAGTATGATTTAGTAGGTTAGCTAATATGCCTCAATGACTTAAAAATAATAACTTTTAATCAAAAACTTAATTTAATCGATATAGGAATTCTACAACCCAGAGTGAAGATACATTAACGGATATACTGGGCTTAGAATATCATCTAAATTCTGGAGACAGGCAGGCAGGGTTCCTGGAGTAAAGACTTATTTTCTTGCTATTTTAGGGGTTATGAAGTCAAATGGCATTGTCCATTCTAAATAGTCCTCATAAGAAACACAGAGCTAATGCTTCTTAAATATAAAATATCAACAAAATAACACTTTGAATTTTAATTAATATACAAAATTAGATGATTACAGTAAATCTTGTGTCTGTTTTCATATATATATATATATATATACAAATTTCAAAGAATTATCATTTAAGATAAAGAGTCAAATTTATAAAATTACCCTCTCACATTAGAGAAACATAGGTTTAATTCTAGTCTACCATGTAGCTGCATTTCAAACTTGGTACTGAAGTGGAAACTAGGTGTCTTGCTGTGGAATTATATAGTACTCCTCCATTTCCCTTACAGGGATTTTACACAAAGGTGTCCAGGAAAGTCGAGCTTGTATGTGGTGAGAGTGTAGGGCATAGTGCAAGGTATGCTAGACTTACTCAGTAAGACTAGACTTACTAGATTCAATTTGTCCATTTCCCTTGCTACTGACACAGCTATCTGGTTAGAACATAACGCAGCACTGTTGCATTGTTTCTGTTCTAAGCATAGTACAAAGACGACATCCCTTGCATCTTAGAGAGATCCAGGACTGTCCCTGCTGCTTGTCTGCTCAGTAACCACTAATTCATTCATTTCTATTTACATTAATGTAACACAGTCTTTCTTCAGCATGCTTGGTTCAATCTGGATACTTAGCATATTTTTAAAGTAGTTATAAGCAAAAAACTATTTGACTTCCAGAATTCTCTTACTTCCAATCAAATCTATTGCCTTTGGCTATAGTATTTTTACAAATATTCTATATTAAAGCTAGTTTTTTTCCAAATTTAGACAAAATAGACTTGTCAATCAATATTTCTACCTCTTAAATATATTACGAATATAAACTAGTTAGTCCAGATGGCTGATACAGTCCTATATCCCAGCTTTGGGAGGCAGAGACAAGTACATATTGGTAAGTTTGAGGCCAGCTTTTACTACAATGAAATATCTAGAATAGCCAAGACTGCCTAGCTGAGATCCTATCATTAAAACAACAAGAATTATGCTGTGTGTGCATGTGTGTGTGCGTGTGTATGTATGTATGTATGTATATATGTATGTATGTATGTATGTGTGTGTGTGTGTGTGCGTGTTAGAAGGGTTATGTAACCTGTGAGAGTTTGTTCGAATAAAATAACAGACACTCATCTTGCAATAGTTTAATATAGTAGCCATTTGTTTCGTGTCTGAATAGATAATCTGATCAACAGAATAAAAATATACTGTAGGCAGTTTACATGGAATTCCAGTTCCTTCTACCAACTTGACACAAAGTCTCATAGCCATACCATGCTATTCAGTCAAGGACGAGACACACTATGGTCTATGGTAGTTTGCCCGAGGGGTAATCATATTTCTGTGTGCTCAAACTGACTAGTAAACACAGTCACAGGAACATGCATAGTTACAGCATAGAGGCCTGGTTTCAGGCCTGCTATTGGAGGAGAGAGTTTGATAGACTCACTGGCTAGTGAGAGAACTCTAATACTGCATGTGGAAAGAGAAGCTATATTTCAATTTTATCTTTGTTTATCCTAAGACAACAACTTGCCAGTCCATTGAAACTTATACCATTTTGCTAAATAATCCCTTAAGAAACATTAATTTAAATTCACCCTGCTCCTGAATGGATAACTTGTTATTTAGGAGTGTGGGTGGCAGTACTTGTAGAAAGGGGGATCTTTATTAATGTAATTTTAAATAACAGACCCAATTCAGTCCAACACCAGCAAAGTATTCAATTAAAATCACATTATTAAAATAAAAATTAATGTCCTGTTGCTGAACTGCTTGGCTGAATGCACCAATTAAAAGTTTTCTTATCTTCCCAACCTCACCAATCTCTGGGAGAGAAGACAAAAATACATTAATGCACAGACAACTTTCTCACCAAACAAACTTAGCTAAAAGTAAACATGGTCCCCCAAACACTGTAGTTGTCCAACTACCTATGGATTTTGGGGCATGCATTGTGACAAATGAAATTAGAAATACATAAACCGATCATTTTATCAAAACAAGCCTAACTTCTTAGACTTCAACTTTACTGTTCAAGCTATATCCTTTTTCATATTTTCTTTCTCTTGTCTTAAAATAATTTGAGATCACCAGAACTACAGATATTATAAGGATAAAGTTTAAGTTAGTAAGTGTAGAATCTCTTAAAATCAGGATACATTCTCTGATTTTTCTATTCCATCTTGTTCTCCGAGTAGTCAATGTCCCAAGAACATCCTGATCCCAGAACGGAGTTTACTTGTAATTCTTAGATCAAAGATGACGTGGGCAAATTTGCCAGCCCATTTTTCCATGTTCAAACCATTTCTAAGCATAAGTATTTTCCGCTTATCTTTTATTATCCATTCTTGACAATCTTCTATACCATCTCATTTTCCTTCTTGTAATCTACTACAGAGGGTATTGACAAAGGGTGTCAACCTCCACATACTGCAAGCTAAGTGCTTTCTCTCTCTCTGATCTTTTAGTGGACATGCTTTCAGCCACACATTGTTCCAGTGTGATCTAGCTACCCTGAGCCGTCTCCCTGCAGTCTTATAAATTTTCAGGAATTTAGCTCTCCTCTCCTAAGGTGGAAGTCTTCAAGCTTCTCTGTAAAGTTAAATGATTAAACATTGATTGTGCCATCGCTATTTTTATAGCTCTCTGCCTGGCACTGGATAAAACTCAGATGACCATAGCAATTGCTGTCAATCAGAAACTAGCTTTTACATTTGTGTGCACTTGCACATGCTGATGGTTATATATTTTGACAATTGTACCAAGACCATATCTTTCTTAAAAAAAGAAAAGACAAGACATCAGTGTCCAAATGAAAATGGCCAAAATGCAATTCATTTAAAGTGTTTTTAAAAATGCACTGAGTGTGATTACCACCAACCTCAATATTTTACTTAATCCTTTCTGATACTTCTGTTGGATAAAGTGGCAGGGGTTTAAAAAGTTGGATATTAATAATAGAAATTTGCCGAATCAAGCAGCTGTTAACAATGGTCTTTTGTGATAGCTGGGTTTAAAAAGCAGAAAATTCTTTCTGGAAAGAGCCAATGAGACGATTTACAAGCACGAGTATATGCGCCTTGTGTAGCCATCCCCAACATATGCATGTTACTCAGCATATGTATATCACCAAACATATACATGTCACTCACAAAGATGTAGCCACATCCATGAATACCAATTAAAATCTAATTGAAAAAGACTAAGGAGGAGGCTTTATGAATCCTAAGGTCATATTCTGAAGTCTCTTTTTTCTTCCAAACTTCAAAAATTGTCTTGATTTATCTTATACAATGCTTTGAAATAGGGCCATAGCCTGGAAAACATAGTCCTTCATTTGCTGAGATATGTGCAATAGTACGTAAGGTCCCACAAAGGGTGAGGGACACTTGGTTGATGGCCGAAAAGGATTGACAAGAAACAAACTAATTTAGGAAAAGCATTTAACTCCTAAAATGGTATCCATGGCTAGTTAGTCACTTCATATGGAGACCCATTTGACTTCAACCATATAAAAGAAACATACTCAGTCTTACTGATTCCCATCTTATATTCCTCTGTATCTCTTCACTGATGTGCTTCCAAGAGCGAGTTGCTTGAAGTCAGTACATGATGAAGTTCCTGTCCATTCATTCAAGGAGTAGGAGTTTTGTTATGACAGGTTCTGAGTCCAGCAGAGACTACTAGTACTATCTTGATGAGTTTCTCTACCATTTGGTACATCTGTCAGTTTCTAAACTCTCCCAAACTTGGAAAGACACATTTTTAAAAAATAATCACTTTTCTTATCTGGGCATTTTTAACAGGTCAATGATGCCTTTCTCAAGAGATGGATCTATTATTGTACTGAAAATTAATGTAATTCCCTTAAATTAATGATGTGTCCTTCTATTTGAAGATGCACAAAGGGAAATAGCCCTTTATAAAAACTTTATTTTTAAGTGTGTGTTCTTTTATCAGACTGTGAGCAAATAATAATTGTTTAAGGACAGAAAAGAAAATGAAGGAACAGAACACACTCTCTGTGAGGATGAACTTCAAATTTCAGGGAGAGAGATGGCCTAGAATCCTGAAAGGCTGAAACATTTCCAGGAGGAGCCAACCACTCGGGATTTCTCTTCCTGGCGTATATAGCTTCTTATCCCTGAGACATGCTCAGTCTATATGGAAATATGTCAGCATGTGGAGAAGCATGAAAGAAACGGGATCTATGCTTCAATTATGTCACTCAGTGTTTTATTTCACTCCCAGAAATGGAGGGGAAGCAAGAACTTATGATGACCAAAAACTTAACTAGGTTTTTCCCCTTGTTGGGTATTCTGCCTGAAATTCACACCTAGTGGTGCAAATGGAGGCCAGCAACATGGAAAAAGAAGTCAAAAAGCTGCCACCATTATCTATCTTGCTTATATATTCTACTCGTGCTTTACATGTGGGTTCCTACCACACAACACGCATGGGTAAATGTTGTGTTCTATACCATAAAGCTCGTTTTACAGGCACTGCTTTGGACAAGCTCATAAGAAGGAAAGGGTAAGGAGAAACAGAAATAGCTACATTTCTAGAAAGAGGTGAATTACAGTTATGAACCTAGCTGTGACTTCAGGGCATACATGCAATATATTATTTAATTCTCACAAAAATCTAATGTGATAATTATGTCAGATTCTATTTTAATAGATGAAGTTTCATTTAAGTAAGCATATAGTTTTATACTTAATCTCCTTAAATATGTTATGTGCACAACTGTGAGAGAACCTTTTTAGATACATCTGTATAGTGTTCCCTGATAATGAGTGTTAGTGGTCTCCACTGGTAATAATAACTTACTATTTTAAAACTCTATAATGAATTTGAAACCTAAAGCCAGAGCTCCTCTCACTTAACCTCTCAATGTCTAAGCCTGTTATAACCCCCTTAATTTTTCTTATATAAAATGATTTTTAAAATATTGGAATGTTCCAGAATCCTGTTTCATGACTAAGTATTTAGAACACTATTTTTAAAAGTCATGTTACTTTATCACCACTGACATTTTTTTTTAAAAAAACTGGATAGTTTATGTATTTACATTTCAAATGTTTTCCCCTTTCCTGGTTCCTCCCTCTCCCATTCCCTTCCCTCTGCTTCTATAAGGATGCTCCCCCTCCCACTTACCCACTCCCTCTTCAACAACCTGGCATTCCCCTACACTGGGGAAAAGAGCCTTCACAGGACCAAGATCTTCTCCTCCTAATGATGCCAGACAATACCATCCTCTGCTTCATATGTGGCTGGAGTCATTGGTTCCCCCATTTGTACTCTTTGGTTAGTGGTTTAGTCCCTGAGAGCTCTGAGGGATATGTTTGATTAATATTCTTGTTCTTCCTATGGGGTTGCAAACCCCTTCAGCTCCTTCAGTCCTTTCTCTAACTCCTCCATTGGGGTCCCAGTGCTCAGTCTGATGGTTAGCTGCAAGCATCCTCATCTTTATCAGTAAGGCTCTGGTAGAGTCTCTCAGGAGACATCCATATCTGGCTCAAGCAAGCACTTCTTAGCATCAGCAATAGTGACTGGGTTTGATGGCTACATATGGGATGGAACCCCAGGTGGGGCAGTCTCTGGATGGCCTTTCCTTCAGTCTCTGCTCCACAATTTGTCCCTGTATTTCCTCCTAAGAGTATTTTATTCCTCCTTATAAGAAGGACTGAAGCATCCACACTTTGGTCATCCTTCTTCTTGAACTTTATATGGTCTGTGAATGGTATCCTGGGTATTCCATGTTTGTGGGCTAATAGCCACTTATCAGTGAGTACATGTTCTCACTTATCAGTGAGAACATAGCACGCGTGTTCTTTTATGATTGGGTTACCTCACTCAGGATGATATTTTCTAGTTCCATCGATTTGCCTAAGAATTTCATGAAGTCATAGTTTTTAATAACTGAGTAGTACTTCATTGTGTAAATGTACCACATTTTCTATATCCATTCCTCTGTTGAAGGGCATCTGGGTTCTTTCCAGATTCTGGCTATTATAAATAAGGCTGCTATGAACATAGTGGAGCACGTGTCTTTGTTATATGTTGGAGCATCTTTTGGGTATATGCCCAAGAGAGGTATAGCTGGGTCCTCAGGTAGTAAAATGTCCAATTTTCTGAGTAACCTCCAGACTGATTTCCAGAGTAGTTGTACCAGCTTGTAATCCCACCAACAATGAAGGAGTGTTCCTCTTTCTCCACATCCTCACCAGCATCTGTTGTTACCTGAGTTTTTTATCTAAGCCATTCTGACTGGTGTGGGGTGGAATATCAGTGTTGTTTTAATTTGCATCTCCCTGATCACTAAGGATGTTGAACATTTCTTTAGTTGCTTCTTGGCCATTCCATATTCTTCAGTTGAGAATTCTTTGTTTAGCTCTGTACCCAATTTTTAATAGGGTTATTAGACTCTCTGGAGTCTAACTTCATGAGTTCTTTGTATATATTAGATATAAGCCTTTTATTAGATGTAGGATTGGTAAAGATCTTTTCCCAATCTCTTAGTTGCCATTTTGCCCTAATAACAGTGCCCTTTGCCTTACAGAAGCTTTGCAATTTTACAAGGTCCCATTTGTTGATTCTTGATCTTAAAGCATAAGTCATTGATGTCCTATTCAGAAAAATTTCCCCTGTTCCTATGTTTTCAAGGCTCCTCTTATAACTACTCGGTTTCCTCTTCGTAGTTAGGAAAAGACTGTCATCCTGGTTTGGTCCATTCCATAGCAACTGGCTCATATCTCGAGCTCCTCCTCTGGTAACCACATACATATCAGTTGCCTGTAGCTATCATAGTGTGTTCTTTGCAAGTGAGCTTCCCATACTAGTATCTTAGACTTGCTATTCTAAAGATCTTCCCAAATAGCTTTAAAAATGGAAATGTGTTATACATAGTTGTACAGGTTAGATTTCTGGTATTAAGATTTTGACAGGATTGATTCCTCTGAAAGATGTGAAGAAAGGATACGTCAGGCCCTGACTCTAGTTCCGGTGCAGGCTGACAATCTGGCATTTGTTGACTTGAGGAATCACTTTGATTACCTTCTTCATCTTGACATGGAGCTAACCTCTTACAATTCTTTTACTCAAATAAGGGCATTCTTTTGGATTAAAATCTTGTTGCCGTCTCATCTTAATTTTTTAATTTCTTTTTTAAAAAATAACATATGGGTGCTTTGCCCGCATTTATTTCTGTTTACCACATTCATCCCTGGTGCCCTGAGATGCCAAAGGATGGCACCTACTGGCAGATCCTTTGGGAATGGACTTACAAGTGACTATGGGTGGTCATGTAGGTGCTGCCGTTCAAACCATGGTCCTCTAGAAGAGCAGCCAATGCTCTTAGCTCTGGAGCCTTCTCTCTAGCCCACAATTTCCTCTTAATTTGACTAATTAGAACTTCAAAGAACATAATACAAAGCAGGGTACAGCTGAGCTGCTGGAGGCTAGAGCCTCCTGACAGGGATTCTGGAGGAATACATTTCAACTCATAATACTTTCCACTGATTACTTTTGATTTCCTTGGCAACTGCTGAATCCTCCATGCCTTGCCCATGTTTGTGCAGCAAATATCCTGTCTTCTCTGAATCATGACATGAGTTCAGGAGATGAAAATAGTTCGACCTGGTCCTACATCCAGCTTAAGTATAATAGGTATATCTTAGTCAGCACCTCAGAGTTATTCAGAGCAGAAGGTAAAAACTTAGTCATGGTTATCGGTGAAGATGCACTTTAAACAACTTCAACTTCTTTTTAGCTTTGTTTTTTTATTCATAAAGTTGACCTCTTGGATGTTCTGGAAAAGTCTTCCAAGGGCACTGGGTAGTCATACAGTATGCAGCATGACTGAATACATCTGAAAGCAAGAAAGATGTCACCAAAGCCTTGCATGTAACAGAAGTGTTTGTGGGTTCATATCAGATATATGAAATGCTCCCTTTTGACATCCAGGACAAAGGTGCAGAAATGCGGTCATCAGCGTCTTTTTGAGTTGCCCTGTAATTCTATAAGCAGATTATTTCGTTCCTCGAGCTCATCATAGGACATTGACAATAGGATCGTGACTACAAATCTGACCCAATAAAGCCGTGAGCTGTTCTCAGCTTTTGGCAGTCGTCAGTGTGACCCTATTGAAGAATCACTTTGTCCATTTACAGCCCACCAACTTCCGGTTAGGATGAGAGATAAAGGTCTTGACAGCAGTTTAAAAGGCTGTTTTATGGATTGGAAGAACATCGTTGTAGTTTTCCATCCAAACAGAAATTCACTCAATATTTGTCATTAATTAAAGAGAGAAAGAAAAATGCTTTTAAATGCAAAGTGAATCCTTTTAAGTGAGATAAAATGAAAGCATCTTCTCTAAAGTGAACATATAAGGATCAGAAATTGAAAGTCAAAAGTGTTTAGGTGATTTTTAACCCAGAAGTGTTCCTGTCCAAAAGAAAAACAGGGACAAAAAATGGAGCAGAGATTGAAGGAAGAGCCACCCAAGGACGGCAAACACCAAACCCGACACTGTTGCCTTTGCCCAGAGGCACGAGCTGAGAGGGACCTGGTATGACTGCTTCTTGGAAGGTTCAGCCAGCAACCCGCCAATGCAGATGTGGATGCTTGGAGCCAACCATCAAACTGAGTTCAGGGCCCTAGTCAGGGAGCTGACAGAAGGACTGGAGGAGCTAAGAAGGGATCATAACACCAGAGGAAGAACAACATCATCTGGTCATACCACCCACTGCTCCCAGGGAGGAGACCACCAATCACAGATAATAAAGGGAGGGATCTGTGGCTCCAGAGACATAGGTAGCAGAGAGTGGTCATGTCTGACATCAATGGGAGGTGAGGCCCTTGTTCCTATGGAGGTTTGATGCCCCAGTATAGGAAGATGCTGGAGAGGATATGTGGTGAGAGAGGATGGATGGTGGGAGAGCACCCTCATAGAGGCAAAGGGGAGGGAGGAGACAGAGGTTTTGGAATGGGGGCCTTGTGAGGGGGTTACTTGGGAGTAGGATATCATTTGAGATGTAAACGAATGGAATGATTAATAATAATGAAAAATACCTCCCCAAAATGTTTGTTGCTAGAAGAATTAGACATTGGTTCCTAGAGGAAGAAAACTGGGGTAGATCTGAGCAACTTTATAATTCTACCTTTTCCATTTTATATCCCACCTCTATTATGCACTATATGCTATGGAAAGTGCTTTAAATTTCAAGGGAGCAAACTCATGTCTACCCTTTATTCACCTGCAAAGTGTTATTGAAATTATTAGTGACACACGAAGAACTAACATATGGGCCTGGATTTTGAGGCAACTAGTACACTGTATTTAAAAAAAAAGCACTGACTTTTATCCCAGGAATATTAATTGTTTTATTCACAGCTGCCTTATTCTTCATTACATTGATTTGAAGCTACTCTGCAAAGCACTTTGGGAGATTTTGACATTTGCTGTCAGAGATTTAACTTGTCACTATGACAGGGACAAGAAAAGTTGGCAACACAGACAGATATAAGTAGTGACTTTTAAGCCTTTGTGTCAAAAGAAACCGGGCTAATGATACTGAAAATAATGGGTATACGAAGAGGATTAAGAGAAAGGCGCATACAGCGGAAGTAGATAAGGATACCACTGGAAAATTACAAATGGCCAAGGCAGTCCCTAGAGGACACAGAAGTCACAGAAGAACAGAAAATGAGATGTCCAAGTGGTCCAGAAAATAAAAACTATTGGGGCTATAATGATGATAAAACTTTTATAGATTCCATACTAAACTGGGCATCATGCATAATTACCTAAAGGGACCTAAAGGGACCCTCTTTCTGTTCATGAAAAGATGCATTGGGCCTTCCTTCCCCCAAGCAGCAGAGCATTGTTTAAAGTTGCACATGCTGGATGTCAGTACATGGACTCTTCCGCTGGCATTTAAGCCTTTTCAATATCAAAGGAGAAAAAAATAAGGAGAAAGTCAGAAATGGCAGGTTTTAGAAGGAATAAGAAGGTAAGGAGATAAGTGGTTGCACCCCACCAGGTATAGGGAGGGAAAGGCAACCCCTTTTAGCAGTCCTGAACAATTATATATATATATATATATATATATATATATATATATATATGTATGTGTATATATGTATGTGTATATATGTATATATATGTATATATATGTATGTATATATATGTGTATATATATATATGTGTGTGTGTATACATATATATATTTACAAATATAATTATATATATCTGTCCAGTATATTTTTAATTGAAGATTTTTTGCCAACTTTATGACTCTTCCATCAAACTTTATTTATTACCTTCTGTGGTATTTTGTGCCCAGTACTAAATAGACTTAAAACTGTAACCTATATTTTCTTTGTGTTTCTCTTCCGTAAAAGGCAGACAATGCTAACAACAGTCTCTTCTAGTCCTGTAAATCAAAGGGGTTAGACACGTAATATAAATTCAAGAATAATGAATACTACTTGTAACAAGAAAATAACCATTCTTCATATGAATGAAATTATCCCAAAACATTGTAATCCTTTCCTAAATTTTGTAAATGTATGTGGCTATGGTGTCCTCTGTAAACGAATGAGGTAGGTATATGGGATGTATACATGCATATCATTGTTTTGAATAGGTTTTATAAAATGCAGTGCAGCTATTTCGTTACTGTTATCTTGCTTTGTTTTTTTGATTATTAACTGAATACATGGTCTCACTAGGTAGCTTCTGTTGGCCTACAACTTACCATGCAAACCAGACTAGCAGTGAACTTGTAGAGATCCACCTGCCTCTGCATCCTGTGTATTTGGATTGAGGCCTCTTGGGAAGAGGTATTAGGAAGTAAATGGAAGCATTATACATATATGCTGATGGCAGAAAGGAATGATGAAAATTAAGTTGTAAGCTACATAGAAAAAAACTGAATGGTTACAAAAAGAAGAGGAGAAGAAAAGATTATAGATCCCGACAGAAAGAGTATACCCTGGGGTGCAGAAAGGACTCTGTGTGTGAACATTTGGTATGCTGAGTTTGGGTTTATTTTCTCTAAGCAAAAGGTGTTTAAGCAATTGGAAAGAAAAGCAAAATTCAAAATTCCCAACAAAAAGCAAGTTATGTATTATGTTTCCCTGCAGACCTCATAAAAGAGCAATTTACTCTTGCGTGTTCTCTAAATGTTTACAAGAGAGAATGCTTTATAGCATTCGGGTTTTACGTTTCCCTTCCCATCTTTGAGTTTTAACTAATTCACTTGAAAACAAAATCTTGCTATAGTTGGGGAAAAAAAGACGTTTCCACATCTGTATAACCCTTTTGGTTTGGTTTGAATTTATTTGGAAGTTTTGAGTTTGTCCTTCTGGCTTGAAATTAGCATAGTAATTGAAAAAGCCATTAAAAATAGGCAATTAGATTTCCAATAAAAGCAACAATGGTGAGACCTTAGCTTCTTCCAAATCCAATAAGCCTGTAGACTCTTGGCTCACCTCACAGAAAATGGGCAGTGGGAATACCTTGGAGCATTGAGTGGCAAGTTAGATTAAGCCTACGATCCAGGGTTTTTTCCTCTCAAGTTTATAGTCTCATAATAAATAGACATTGTCATCTTTACTATATAAAAAGAACAAAGCTTCCACATAACATAAAACTAGAGAGGCTAGTAAACTGGCACCTTTATTTCATACACACAGGCACACACACACACACACACACACACACACACACACACACACAGACATACACACACACACAAAAAGCAAAAAACAAAAGACAAAACAAAACAAGATTTTTAAAAGTAAGTTAGTTATATAGAATTAGTTAGTTATATAGAATATTCAGAACTAGTTATATAGAAATGTGAATAAGAGATTATTTTTAATCTGAAAAAAATGATAAGAGTTGTGTTACTACAGTACATCTCACCAAAAGATGTGCATCTTCTTATCTCCCATTGAATCAGTATATAATTTATCTAAAGATCACTGGTATGCTGGGTGGTGTTTAAATTGAGAATAAAAGGTTTCAGTTGAGGGCAAAGTCCTTGAATGACCCACAAACATTTGTTATTGGATATTCTAATTTTATGAGAAGAAAATCCCGTTTATCTCTCCATGTGTAGCTACTGCAGTAGCCTCTGGTATGTGGCAGATGCCAAATACACATATACATATTTAAATTAAAATATGATTTACATATAATATACAGATCTATGGTATTCAGTTAGATCAATTTTGAGTTTATTTGACTAACTGGTGAGAAGTAGGTATCTAGTTTTGGTTACTACACATAAGTATCCATTTTTCAGCATCATTTTTGGAAAAAAATTAATTTCTTGAATGCACAGACTTTGCCTCGGGTTTATAATCAGTTATTTGTGGGTGTCGCTATGCTTCTAAGCAATGTGCTGGAATTCCCTATTTTCTACCAACACAGGAACTCATTGCTCTATAAAGATTCCACCTAGAGTAATGTATACTTCTTCAGTTCTTGACCACTAGTCAGTAATTGTGGAAATACACTTGGACATAAATCAGCCACAAGAAAAACCTTGGAGGTGTGGATTATTTTTTTGTATACAATCTCATGATGGATGTTTGGTAATAAAATAGCTTCGGGACAAATCTGGGATGGGATTGTTCTCATGTGGTGAAATAGTAACAGCACTGGGAGAGTAGATTTGTAGCCAATCAGAACTTTGAAGACCTTCTCAAGCAGAAACTGTAGATGGGACCAGTGCAATCAATACTAATGAGCAGCTTTCAAGAATTTTTGTAATGACAAGAACAAAGAAAATGAGGAACAGTACCCATCATTTCATGCTCAGACTTGTCCCCTAACTGAGTCCCAGGTTTCAAGATGGTGGACACATTTCAGAGTAAATCTAGGCACCAGAAACCATCAATAGAATAGCAAGTATAAAGAATCAAGCTCTCAGACAGCTTAAAGGAGCTATTCTAAGGAAGCTAGTACGATTCAAGAAATACAAAGAAATGGATTCATATTGTGCATAGTAAGATATGTTTCCTTCATCCCTAGTCTTTTCTTGGTTTTTAGCACAAAGGGATTTTTCCTTTTCTTTTCTTTTCTTTTTTCTTTTCTTTCTTTCTTTCTTTCTTTCTTTCTTTCTTTCTTTCTTCCTTCCTTCCTTTCTTTCTTTGTTCTTAACTTATTCATTGGAATGTTGGATTTTTGTCAAAAGCCTTTCCTGAATATATCAAAATAATCTAATTTCATTATATAAATGAATTTATTTGACAAGTTGTGCTTATGTGTGCTCAACCAACCCTGCATGTCTGTCTACAGTGCAGCAAGTCAGTTTGACCATGTTTAACCATCTTTAGGATATCTCTTGTAATTTAATTTGCAAATGTATCCAGAATGCTTGCATCCGCTGTTGCTGTGTTTTGCCTGGTTTGGTATCAGGTCACTGTTACATTTATTTCTTTTCATTTTACAGAATCATTTGATAAGTATTGATGTTAATTATTCTTTGAAGGTCTAGCATCTGCTCCTTTTATAATGGAGATATTTTTAATTATAGATCTTATCTTCGTCATCATGTTAGCTCTTCTTTATCTTAGTCTGATTTTGGTAGGTAGTGTGTATCTAGAAACTGAGCCATTTCCTTTTGATTTTACATTTTAGTGGAGCATAAAAATTAAAATACCTCATGATTTTCAGAATTTCGTTGATGTTTGTTATAACCTCTCCTTTTCTTGATTTGCATGATTTCCCTTTCTTTTCTATTTATTTGTCAAAAAGTTTGCCAGTTGTGTTTGGCCATTGCATGTTTTCATTGCTTGTTTTCCTCCATTTGCCAAGAACTTAATGGTGCATTGCTTTGCCTGGCTTCTGAAAATGAAAATGTGAGTGTTTATTCTAATAATTTTTATATAAGTATTTCAAACTACAAACTTCCCTCTAGTGTTTTAGTTAACTTTCTGATCATTGAATATGAATTAATATAATTCATTTTATACAGTTTTTTAATTTTTAAGATATCTTAAGTAACATTGTCATTTGGAATTCTTCAGAAATATTCTATTAGAACTTTAAGAATATGTATTACATATAATATATATTATATATATATAATAGATAATCAGCTCCCTTCCTCCAACTCGTCTGATAAGCCAGAGTTCTTTACTTCCAACCCAACTTTGTACTGTCCAGCTACTCTTGGAAGTGGGTCCTGCACTGACATGTGATCAAACTATCAGGGATTACAACCTAGTCACGTTTTAGCATCACCTCAGCTAGTGGTGGGAATTCATATTCACCTTCCTCTCCCCTTTCTTTCTGAACTTTGTACAGATGGAGCTTGCATAGGTCTTGTGCAAGCTGTCACAACAGCTATGAGATTACATATGCTACTTCCACATTATATCTGGAAAACAATATTGCCTTGACGCTATCAATTACCTCTTACAATCTTTCCCCCCTCTCTGCCTTGAAAATTCCTAGGCTTTGCAGGGAACAGTGTAATCTAATTTAGAGATGATCAGTCTACTATCTCTCTCTTATAGTTTGAACACAGAACCAAAGGTTTTTTGGGGAGAGGAGGGAGTTCATCCTGTGTTAATTGCCATCTAATACAAAGAGAAGCATTTCTAGTAACGGTTGTAAATACTCTGATCTTTCACTATAGCAGGAAGTCATAATGAGTCATTTGAAAACTATGTCCAATTTACAGGATAAATTTCACTAAGTTACCCACTTAGGACCTATAAACTGGGTAGCTTCAGATTCTTGGTACCTTTAAGAGATGGGTTTCATCTCACGAATAAGGCTTTAGATCCATCAGGAAGTGATTATTTACTCCCATAACCTTTTTGCCACTACCGTATATCAGTGACTATATCTTGTCAGGCTAGTCATCGTTGTAGTTTTCAGAGTGCATAACTCGATGAAACGAATCATGATAACTTTTGTTCAATGACTTGGGTGTGTAATGTCTTTATCACTGGGATTTTGTCATTAAGTTA